>NW_027644749.1:0-49586 GCF_032717465.1 Coenobita brevimanus | reverse complement strand
TGTGTGCAAAACGAAAGAATCCAAGGCTTGGTCTGTAAAATTTGTCCATTCAGAATTATAGCGGACGAAGAAAAATACAAGTTCAAAATAAGATATATTCATTTTAAGATTTCTGGACACATTACATATAAAAACTGCAGGTCACAGGAGCCTGGAAAAACAATGGGAAAGACAGTTTCACAGTTGATCGGTTGCAGAAGCGAAAGATTGAGAGTACTCGGTTGACTTCTGTATCAGTGAGACGGACAAGAAAATGGTGCAAGTGTGTAGCCAGGCCGTTGTTGCATGCCCGCCGTAACGACAAAGGAAATGCAAGCAGTGAGTTCAGGATAACAGTGACCGGAGTGACGGCAACACAAAACAGAGATGCAACACTGCGGCAAAAAGAGAGACTTCGATGGTAGAGGAGAGGAGTATAGACGGAAAGCCTTTCACTTTACTCTATTCAGAAGTGCTGTATGTGGTGAACTTCCACAGGCATGGATCCAGACAAAAGCAAAGGAAACTCTGTACTGTGTCGGCACTTAAGTTCAAAGATATATAGCGTCTAACCATTGTGAAACTGTTGCTCCAAGAGTAGCAAAGAGATTTTTACAAATCGGATCACAAAGGGGAAAAAAAAAACAAGAAGAAACTTGAAGAGCTGATGTAAAGATTAGCTGTGTGTTGGTGAAAGTTAGAGAACAGTCCTGTAGAAGACAGAGCCTATTCTAGATGCTGAGGGATTTAGGCTTCTAGGGCATTAAAATGTAATAAAGTTCATTTTGTTCAATCAGAAGTTAGAGAGACAAAAGAAGTCAAGTGGTGGTAAAGCACTCGTCCCTTGATAACTGCAGCGATTGTTGTGGAAGCAGACTACAGAGGCCGAAATGTATAGGATGAAATCACAGCATATATGTGAGTAAGGATATAACTTGTAGAAGCGGCTGCGCTAAGTAGTTCGTTGATAAGAAGTGTGAGGTGAGGAGGATGGAATCTCTGTGAAAGAGGGTGTGTGACTCAGGGGACACGGCTGGGGAAGTGTGACGGAGGTTGAGTGAAAGAGGGTTTGTGATGTAGGGAGGTGTGGTGGAAGCTGTGTGGAGGGAGGGTGTATTAGGCGGATGGTGGAGGGTGTGGGTTGAGGGGGTGTGAGGGACAAGTAGGTGGGCCAGATGATCGGCTTTAGGCCGCACAGTCCTCCGGTTGAGTTGACTGTCCTCCGTTCGGGGCAGTCACTTGTCGGACGCCTATTTGTCCTCCCTTTCTGATCTTGCGTAACTAAGTCATCACACTAGGCGAGATTTTGCATCACTAGTTGAAGCACATGTGAGAGAAACACATATTCACTCGGTCCGATTAATGAAAGAACAAAGGTATTACAGACAAGCATCCATTTACAGTACGGTGTAGTAAGTTTAGGATAACTAATTTTAGTTTATTTAATATGTGGAAGTGAATTACAGTTTCATTTCATTAAAAGAAAATCTTTTGTTTGTTGCTGAGTAGTTTCGGGTCTCTTTTGGCTGATCAGATCCATCAGTCGCGAGCAAGCAACCACCTATGCTGGGCTTTTTCTGTGCAGTGAAATGATGTCCCCTTGCAGTAGACAGCGCCTCACCACTGCGAGGCGAGGGGAAGAGTGTCCTGGATGGGAGGCCATACGAATATTTGCGTCTCTCCTCCCTGTTAACAGGGGAACCACAATACGCTCCACATCATCCGATTTATCTGGCTATACGGTTATCACCCAATGTTGTAAATGGTGTCTTTGGTTACAGTGAAATCATTAGGCTGGTCACTCAGTATAGAGCCACGTGAAGTGGAAAGAAGAGCCATAAAAATGAGCAGGAAAGGTAAGATAAATAGGAAGAGAGGAGTTCAGACACAGAAAAAGAATCGATAAAGGTAAAGGACGAAATAGGCAAAGCACTTCATTCAGTGAGTAGATCATGGTTGCAACAACCCACCACCATTGAACATCTGGTAATGTGTGTGTGTGTGTGTGTGTGTGTGTGTGTGTGTGTGTGTGTGTGTGTGTGTTCCAGCTGAAGGAGGAATAGTTTTCCGTATACAGTGAGAAAATTTCTTGTTCTATCAATTATTTTTTTACGGCTTGAATTTAGTGAACTGAAATTAAATCGATCAAAATCACTTAACATGAGTGAGAGATATTAATAAAGTGTTTGAGAACGAAGGTGCTTGGGAGGATAGGGTGACTTGTAGAACTAGATGGAGAGGGGATGAAAGAATAAGTTAGAGTCAATGTGTCATATTAGATACATATACTCGCAGAGGATGATATTTTATTCAATATTGGCCTGGACAGAATGCAGGAAAAAAAAGAAACACCAAGTGCAGAGAAAGGACCCGCTTTATTCATAAGCGTTCCGGCAAGCAGGCTTCCTGCTTGGCGAAACATCGACTAAAAGGTCCCTTCTCTGCACTTGGTGCTTTTCCTACAAGCACAGAAGTTATTTAGCTGAGACCACCTCTTACACGATGCGGCATCAGGCAAAGTCATGTGTAAGTGATGGTTTAACTACTTGAATTGGTGAAACGCTGTCACGCACATTGTCCTCCTTTTGACGTTATGGAAGTGGCCACCCAAGGGAGAAGGTCTTCAGAAGGGAGGATGTGTATAAAGGAGCGACACACCATCGTCCCTCATATACTTTGTCTCCTCATCTTGCTTTTGGTACGACTCCTATTTTGCCTTCATTCAGTCAGCTCCCGGTGTCTCCCACTTTCTGAACTTGATATATGATTTTGTTTTAAGTATTGTACGTAAGAAGATATCATGAGAAAAGATGTGAGAAGCAAGTGTGGAGAGAGGCAGTACTGAGAAGCCTGGAAAGAGAAAGGAGGTAGTTCAAGAACCTTTAGGCCAAAACCTCCGAGTAAAATTTGTGGTAAACGAAGGTGGATGAGAACAAAAGGTTAACGGGTAGGGAGAGGATGGAATGATGAGATCAGAGTCATGATTAAGTAGAAATAAAAATCATTATTATTTGCAATGAGAGAGTGTGTGAGGGTGGGATGCGTACAATAGGAAACAGTCAAGATTATACCGTAATTCTGCAATTGAAAAGATGGCTAAATGAAACATACGGTGGAGAACACATCGAGGAATTTTAGGAAGAGTAAAAATGAAAACGTTTAGAAGTCCAGTAAATAGTGCATGGGAAGAACGTGAGACCAAACTGGAAACGCAGTAAAGGGAGTGACTTCAAAAGTGGTGGCAAAGGATCATGAAACAAATGAGACAGTGAGTTTGCTGAAAAGTGAGACATTTACCTTGCAGATGTCTGTTACCGCTAAGATTATCTCATTCCATCAGTATCAAGATTATCATCACCAATGTCGACTCCACTACCAAATTCACCACCATCATCATTACAACAACCATCACAACCAACATACTTTAACACCATTATCTACTCCGCTGCCACAATCACCATCTATCATTACCAACTCCATTACCGCATCTTTACTATGCTCATCTGTGCAGCATATTTGAGTTTAAATACAAAGTAGTTTTAAAACACAAGCACATACGCACTGAGCAGCCCAAAAGCATTCAAGCACAGGAATAAAACTAACACAGACAACAAAACTTCAGTTAAAACATTGGTTTCATCCACGAATCCAGTCACATGGACTTCCATAACTGAGGAAATTTTCTATAGGTTTCCACACGAGTTCAATTTATTTACCATCTCTTACCGCCTGGCTATTATATTACACATCATGCACTGTGCAACATTCCAGTATCCCTGTATGCTGAAGGTTTATAAAAGTTCCATTCATTGTTGTGATAAGCTTTACTTGGGAATATCTGTATGCCTTGTCAAGTACATGAACGTCGGGTAAAAATTTGATGTAGTCACCTAGCTTATTTTCATATTAAAAACTTCTCAATGATGCTATTGTGAGTATGGCTGGCTCAAATTTCTCTTTAAAAGAAAAAAGAAAGTTGATAGTGGATTCAGTTAAAAGATGACCTCAGACAACAGAATCATAATAAAGCCGGATATCGGTGTAGGGAAAGGGAGTGAGAGAGAGAGAGAGGAGAATTTTCCATGAGAGTTATGGCACAGCAGTGCTGGTTGCCCCAACTGTTCATCTGTATGAGTCTTCAGCGTCCACTTGTTCTCTGGTGTTGCCTGGGCGTGGGGTGTGGTGTGGTGACCCCTATGGCATGATACTTTAGGGTTTACTCTCTCTCTCTCTCCTCTCTCTCTCTCTCTCTCTCTCTCTCTCTCTCTCTCTCTCAGCTTCTGATGTACATGAGGAATGATAACGTACCAACGTATACCTGAACAAACTTACCCAGTTTCCTCAACTCCTACGCTAAAACTCCTTACTCTTGCTCTTGCAGCTCCTGGGTCTGAGTAACTTTTGCAGAGCTGGTAATCAAGGGTAATGGCAGGCAACTTTGAACATTACCACTTCATTTCTGTCACAGTGGCTCACAACTTCTGTAACGTAACTGAGGATAAACGAGGGAATTATACTATAATGTGAAGTTACAGGGGAGATTGTGTTTTCGTCGTTCTGAAATGTTGCTGTGGTCAGGGAGGAATGATTTTTTTTTTTTTTTTTTTAATAGGAGAAAATTTATAGGAGTTAATTGACATTATTAGATTTCAAAACTGATCTGGCCGAGACTGCAGCGATTCTTAACCCTCTGGCTTTCCCTGATCCCCATTTTCGTACGCAATGTGTCCGGGCATCTTGAAAAACATGCTTCGTGCTTCTGTTTGTTTTGCCTATATTTCTTGCAATATAAATGACAGTTTGTGTACGCAGATGTGGTCTGACATAATTAATAGACATAATTTTCTTTTCCAAAGAAATTAATGTCAACCACACACACACACACACACACACACACACACACACACACACACACACACACACACACACACACACACACACACACACACACACGAGGGTTAATGAAAAATTTTGAGCTTGATCCTGAATGGGTGATTATACCGTGATGATTTTTTTTTTTAATGGCTAGCAGACTGTTTCATTTACTGTACACTCTGTTTATTATAGGTTTATTCCTTTGTCCTTTACGTCCTGTTTTGACTGTTTCAAACACGTCATCAGTGATAATCTAAACCTCAGAATCAAACATCTTGTTGTCACTAAATTTCAAACACTAGAGAAAAACATACCTTCCGAAATTCTTCTTAGCATGGTCAACCTGCAGTATGTTATCTTCTTCGCAATATATAGTGATTCTGCTGAACTCCGTTAAGGTAGAGTCATTCTCAAGAATATCTCAGCTGTGATAAGAAAACGTAAGAAAACGATGTAACAGTGCAGTGAACGATGATTGTGGATCGAAGAGTGTCTGCGTGTAAGACAAAAGACAATGTGAGAACTCTGTATGGTATTATTCTCCATACCCTACTTTATCAAAACTGTTGCCTCAGATTTATCCGTTTACTCTGCCGGTGGATCAGCGTGATAGCCAACTTGGGATAATACCAACAAAATGTGTTACAACCATCTTAACCTTCATTTACGTTTTGTTTCTTTGTTAACTACTGTCAGTAGTGTCCTGTTAATCCCCCAATTTTCATTCATGCTCTTATAAAGCAGCAATGTATGCATTATTTTTAAATTGTTTGTTAAATTCCCATCCTCATTGGTCCTTTACGGATTGCTTTATTTGTTTATTAATATATATATATATATATATATATATATATATATATATATATATATATATATATATATATATATATATATATATATATATATATACAGTATCAGAACTCATAGCCAAAGGTCTATTCACTGGTCCAGTTTTATGTTCCAGTGGCTCTACGTGCACAGCAAAGGTAAATCGTCACCAATCTCGCTATTTTGCTATGTTGGTGTTGTGTTGTCTGTTTCAAAGCTATGGGTCAGTGTCATTATCATGGTGCTGCAAGTATCATATAATTAACCCTTCTGTTGGTAATTAAAGCCGTCTTTGTTCTTGCTCTAGTACACTCTTCTCTCCTTCGTTCCTTTGTTGTTTTCCGTGACATGCATCTTACACTTAATTCATCCGGGCTTCTATGATTAACTCTCAGCTTAACAATGTCATGCGGCATTACCTGCAATAAGATGCACTGAAACGATGTGACCAAGAAAGAATTAAATTGTAACAACTCAATATTTTAAATCTGTTCAGTCTCATCATGACTCTGGTGCCTGTTGTACCTGTCTCAGCTACTCTGAATTTAGTCCTTGTTTATATCACTCATAAGATTTCACTTGTTACCTCTGAATACAAGCTTAGTTACTACATTATTCAGCTTTTGCTCATCGTTCCACAGTAAAATGTTATCATCAGTAAATGTGGAAGTACTAACATTTTCCACAGCTTTTGACTTCATAATAAGATTTATTTCCTTACCTATTGGCCAGAGCTTTTCTACACATTAACAAATTAAGAAGTCATTCTCCTTCGTTCACATTAGCCGTAGATAACAGTAAGCACTTACATGTAGTGTCTGCACCAAACCTTCAATGCGTTCAATGCACTGCTATCCACAGGATAATAAATTTTCAGTACATTTCTCACAACATATTGCTAACTTCTTCGCAATCTTTCATTTCTTGTGATGGCACTTACATAACCTGGGACTCCACTGTTTAAGTCATGCATCTGTTCCTGAAATCTCTCCACGTCTCCCGAAGAGTGGATGGTAGACTGCAGGAAGAGGCAACTTCAGTCTCCAGTCTACTGGGTTCACATTCAGATTTGCCTAGGGTTATAGCACCTTGCCAAAAACTCTCAATTAAGGAAAGTTTTCTGCCATCAAATTGTGTCCTAAAGCATAAATAAATAAATGGTCATGGTTACATGAAATTTGATGAGCCTTAGCTATGAAGGTAGGAATGAGTCTTCTTGGTTACTAGTCAGATCAACCCCCCAGCCTGACTACATCTTAACCATCATCTAAGGTTAGACAGGTTAGGAGTCAAAACCAGTTCACAGTAACTGCACTGTAGTGTAGATTTTTTTTATTTTCATTTCTACCTTCAAAAATTGGTGTAACTGAAAGGGGAGCTGTAATTTCTTTTGATCCATAAGCAGCAATTCATATTTTTCATTGTAGGATACTTATATCATATCATACTCTTTCATCAGTTCCACTTCTCATAAGTTTCCAGTTCTGTCCCTACCTCATTAACCTTCCATCAAAACTTGAATATTCTCTGACAACCCACACGAGTTATCTGCTAAAGAACTCATATTAAACTCTCACACACACACACACACACACACACACACACACACACACACACACACACACACACACACACACACACACGCACACACACACACACACATCCGTTCACCTCACTTACCAACCCACACGCTCACAGCCACTTCCAATTCACTGTCGGTAAGTTCTCCATCAGTCAGCTTCTTCGGGCTCCACCACCTCCATCACTCACTGAATTTTACGCCACAGACAAGGGGAAGAAGACGGACGAGCTTCGGACACGGATTGATTTCACTTGGCCTCATTAATGCGGAAACAGTGATGGTGCATTTGTCCCTTGACTTACCGAAATGGAAAGTTGATAATGAGAGAGAGAGAGAGAGAGAGAGAGAGAGAGAGAGAGAGAGAGAGAGAGAGAGAGAAGGGGGGGGGTACCGTAAAAGTAGGATAGATCGCCTCCCTAAACATTAATTTCTCTTCCGTAAATCTTGGCCCCTCGTACCAGAGTATGTGACAGGGCCTGGGCTCTTGACACACACACACACACACACACACACACACACACACACACACACACACACACACACACACACACACACACACACACACACACACACACACACACACACACACATACACGCACACACGCTCTCTCTCTCTCTCTCTCTCTCTCTCTCTCACACACACACACACACACACACACACACCTTATTTTCCGCTGGCACTGCCTGCCTCTCACCCACTGGCTAACCCTTTGCTTCCCTCATTCTCGACTACACCACCCACCCCTGTATGGTTCTTGTTGGTATACTACAACCAACTCTCTTCCTCTTTCCTCCACGCTCCCTCTCTTTCCCTCCATTTCTTTGTCTCTCTCCCCTACTTCCCATTCATTGCCTTCATTTCACTCCTACACTTTCCCCATTGCCTTTTTGTTTCTCTCTCTCCAGTCAACCTTCCTCACACAGTTAATTTCCCTGCTGCTGTGTGGCTGTCAACTCCCTCACTGCCTCACCCACAATCTCCCTCTATCACCCACAACCCCATACTCACTCCTGCTCCTTGACATCCAACCTTAATTTCTCACCCACTCACTCTCCTCATCCACATCCGACCCTCACCCTCCCTATTTCCCTTCCTATAAATACACGTCACAGGCACACATTACCTCCCTTTACCCCGGTTGTCAAAGTCTACCACAGTGCGCTACAACACGTGTTTTTCTACCGCGCCTTTTTTTTTCCCCACGAGATGGCTGGTCTTCGTTTGTATAAAACTCACAAACTTCGGTACTTTCCCCAGACTGCCGTTACTCAGAGGCTTGATGTGGGAGTTTATCACATTTTTCCACTCCTTCCCCTTTTCCTTCACATTCCTCGCCTTCCTACCCCTATTTTGTCTTGGTAGAATACTGTGCTCGATGTTTAATGCTGCTTATCTGTCTCCCTGCCTGATGTTTCTTTTTTGGGTAATCATGTAGCTTCTTGTGTGCATCGCTTTTCTTCTTCTTTATCGTCACCATCACAATCATCTTCTTCATGTTCTCTCTCTCTCTCTCTCTCTCTCTCTCTCTCTCTCTCTCTCTCTATTCTGCACCTACAGCATCCTTCCTCTCGTTAGTCGCCAATATAATCTACATGTTATATTCTTCGTCGTGCGTATGCTGAGTATGTTGGGTGGTACATCTACCTTGTTCTGCACCTGAACTGTCTGGCGTTAACTTGTCTTTACAGTGGTGTTTTTGTCTCCCCTCAGATATAAATCTCTCAATCATTCATCAAATCTATGTATTGTTGTCCCACGTTTTATCAACATAGTTTGTTTGGGATTAAATTGTCCTACATCGAGTGGGTTTTGTGTCTGGTACACAGCCTGGGGTATTACTATATTCAAAACACGGTATACTGTACAAATTTTCATGGTAACAAGCTTACGACCTGTCATACGATGTCCTGAATCTCACTTGTTGTGAATAAAATGTGTCTACGTCTATTGATAAAACATTCACTATCCATTTGCCCATTTATTTATCTCTGTTTATCTATATCTATACTATATACATACATTCCACCCAGTTTCAGTGGTTATATTATTATATGTCTGTTAACAGGTGAACTTGAGTTCCAAAGTCCTTTATTCAAGAGTCCTCCTTCAGAAAGCGTTGAAGAATATTGGAAAGTCAAATAAAAACCCCACAAACAAAAGGTGTGAAGACTGAGTACCTTACATGTCACAAGACGGAATAAAGAATGATGGGTGAGGAGATGGCTGGGAAAAAATTAGAGAGAAAAAAATCTAATAAGTTGTCGCCATCAGATTTCTCGTCTTCATAATGAAGGCATAATGTGTGCTGATGTCACAGTGCCATTCAGTAGTTCTTTAGATGGGAAAAGATGGCTGAATAATGAAGAAGTATTGTACCCTTATATGGGAACTTTAGATCAGAATAATTATTCTAGTATTCTACTTCACAAAAAGGACAGTAAACGCATGAGGAACTATACCCAGTTAGGCTTCTGCCTGAAGTGTACAATCTTCCATGATAGTAAAATTATATCAACACTAGATCCAAACCAACCAGGAAAACAGACGAATTTCGTAGGTGTTATTCGACAACAGACCATTTTCATGTTATTAATCAAATGATGTAGAAAACGTAAGAATATAAGAAACCACATTGCATGCCATTTGCTGATTGTTAAAAAGCCATATTATTCAGTTGAAACAACTGCAGTGACTGGAGCACTTCGATGAGAAGGTGTAAAGGAAACTTATGTTAAAGTACATGAATATGCTTATGAAGATAGTACCGCCATGAATCCTCATAACAGTAATAAGCAAAAATACCAATAAAGAGAGGCGTAAGGCAGGGGGATACAACATCACCGAAGTAATTAACAGCACACCGACAGAAAATTATCGGAAACTTAAAATGAAAAAAGAAAATGAATTAGCCTGAACGATAAAACAGTCTTAGACTTGCTGACGACAATCTTCTTTTCAGTGAACAAAGGAAGGAACCGCAAGAAAGTATAACCAGTCTGAACAGGAGGAGTCGTAAGGTTGGCTTGAAAAAGAATTCGAAAAAGACGCAAATCATGTTAAACAGACATGACTAAGCCCTTCCAGTAGAAATACGAGGTGAAGGATAATAAGGTGTTGAGGACTACGTAGGCTACATCTGGGCCAGGCAGTTCAGGCACACCCAGCCCATGACAGTGAAATCAAACGAAGAATAGTAATGGGATGAGGAGCTAATAGTAAACCAAATAATTACTTTAAGGATAAGCAACTGCTGTTATGTCATAAGAAATCGTTATATATTCAGTGTGTCCATCTTGTTTTAACTTATGCGTTGGAAACATGGAATCTAACAAAATACTTGGAACGTAAATGTACAGTAGGAGTGCTCAGAGAGGAGTGGAAGGGATTATGTTTGGACTCTCATGCAGAGATAAAAGAGAGCTTCCTGGACGAAAGAGGATTATATACAGTACCGTACAGCAATCACCAGAGCCAATATGCTCATCTGGATGTGGACAGGTTACGGAGCACGAATAACAAATGGATAACCAGGATAAACGAGTGGCAACTTAGAGATGGAGTGAGAAAAAGAGGCAGACAGAGAAGTGGATGGTGAGAAAAGATTTCTAGAACTGGTGAGACTGCACGGAACAGACTTATACCCAATAGGTCATAGTGCAAAAAGATGGGAGAGACCATTGTCCTGCCTAGACTTACCTTAGCTGATTATAATGATAATGATGATGATGATGATGATGTGAACAACAATTTCGGTCAGACTTGGACCGTCTTCAGGCATAAAGAGGATCCAAGCAGTGTAGTCGGGCCGAAAATGATTTTTTCTGAGTACAGTACACAGGATTTTTATAAGTCCCGTATAACTCTTCCAATAAAGGCATCAACTGAAGTGTTTAAGGAATCAAGTAAAACTAGTAAAAGGATAGATAAATGTAAATTACAGTGAGACTAAGGTGTGGCCGCGCACACGGTAATGTTCTGTTCGGCGAGGAAAAATGTATGTGCAAGCCTGGCGGGACGATAAGACTGCCAGTGGGAGGAACATGACGACCCATCGGCCAACACACATGAAGGCGGAAGCAGTGTTTCTTTTTTTTTTCTCTTTTTTTTTTTTTAGGGTTACCGTGAGCGCTTCATACCCTCGTTTTATTTCTCAGATTTTTCTTTATTTACTGTTGATGACGACACAGACAGACAGGTAGACAGACTTCCATATGCAGTATGAGGAAGTTCCCGGGAAGATAATGAACAACAAATATAGAGGAACAGATATACTACCTATAAACAGGCATAAAGGCAGACAGATAGGCCTAAGGAAGGAGGAAAAATAAAGGATGAACTAAAACACCGGCACATAAACTAAGCAGATATACAGTGCAAACGAGAGAGAGAGAGAGAGAGAGAGAGAGAGAGAGACCATAATGCAGACACACATACAGACAGACTAGGTTTTAGAGAGTAAGTTTCGTATAAGAGCCTGAAAGACGGTGGTTAATTTAATATAGCCCGCACTAAGTGATAAATTGAAGGAGGGAAGAGACAAAGCCTGTGGGAGGGAAGCTTTAATGTTTACCCGGGTGAGGCAGGGAGAGAAGGACAGGAAGGAGGATTAAATGTTGATGATGAAGAAGACGTAGGGAAGAAGGAAGAGGACAACTATCAGAGAGGCATGAACATGAAAATCAGTGGGGCGATGGAAGAGTAGGCGGAGAAGAGGGAGATGATGAGAGGAGGAGAATAACTGAAGAGGATACAGGGAGAAGGAAAGAAGAAGGATCAGTAATAAAGGAGGAGAAGCGATGCATTCTGGTAGAGATTAACCTCGTATGTTTGGTGACGTCTTTTGAACTTGATTCTTAGTATTATCAAATTATTGAACGTAGGAAGAAACTCTACCGGTAAAAGGTTTAATCAAGGTCATATCTAATGCTTCTGTGTTCACGAATTTCCAAAAGATTGAATAAAATTGCCACTACGTCACCAGATTAAATGAAAAACAAAAAAAAGACGTTACCGATTCAGGGTCTTCGTGCCCTTACATCTAAGGCAAAGAAACAAACGTGGAAGAGAAGAGACAAAGAGAGTAAGGGTCATCAGAGAGAGAAGGGGGGGTTGAGGATGTGAAGGATAAAGAGCCAGATGTCGGGTAGGCGAGGAAGAAGGGAGATATAATTAACATAACTGGGTGAAAAGAGAAAAAAGGATAAAAAGGAGTAAAATAAAGAAAAAAGGATAAATGAAATACGAAATGAAGGGCGAAAAAAATGGAGAAAACTAAAGACAAGGAATGTTAGAAGAACCTTGTGCATGAATACGCTGTTGAGAATAATGACGGGAAAGAGGGAGACAGGAGGACGGAGAGAAGAGGCAGAAGGGAGACAAGAATTAATAGGTACATTTGTCATACTGAAGAACGTGTTAATGTTTTCCATGTCACTTTCCTCGAACGGGCCCAGCGAATTTGTGTCTCTGGCATGGTCGCCAGATTCCAAAGAGTTCGTTCGACATTTTATCCTCCCTTTCTGCTCTCCGGCAGAGATCTCGCCTGTATCCACGCTGACCTTGCCACGGGCTTCCTGCTGACCATCTGTCCCCTGTATGGACACGAGAAACCCCTGCTATTCTTTACGCACCTCCTATAGTCTTTCTCAGGAAACATGAGGGAGAGAATTTTACAAAGCCTTTGCCAAAATCGGAACACGAGTGACCTTGTGAAGGATTAAGGGGTCCCCTCGGGATTCTGGACCTTCCTCCTAGGCTCCTTCCCTCTTCCGTTTTCTTTCCTCTACACACACACACACACACACACACACACACACACACACACACACACACACACACACACACACACACACACACACACACACACACACACACACACGCACACACGACGCTTAAATAATAAAACAATGTGTAGCCTCTGTTTATCTATCATGCCCAGATATCGGTCCATATAAGGAGGGATGGAGCATGGAAGTGGCCCGGGTCGGAATGTGGGGAGGGTTAGGGTAAGGAAACCAATGAAACAGCCATGAAAGATGAAGAAAAATTATTTTATTTTATTGTTTTATTACTATTCCTTATGAAAAAACATAAACTGATTTACAATAGTTTTACTGATCGAAGGATCAACAGTAGCATTTCCTTTATAAATATTCATTATATTATAAAATTTACATTTAAAATACAATCTCTCTCTCTCTCTCTCTCTCTCTCTCTCTCTCTCTCTCTCTCTCTCTATCTATCTATCTATCTATCTATCTATCTATCTATCTCTCTATCTGTCCATCACTCAATATTCATGACTCCCTCGTCTAAACCTTCTTCTTCACTGGTGGAATCATTCGCCACGTTAATGACGAATTCTTCGACCATGTGACTGCGCACAATGTCATTTCTGGTATATTCCTGTTCTAGCTTTCTCGTATGCTCCATACATTTTTTGCCAGTTTTCTGGTGTCACTTTCCTCACTGCATTTCTTGTGATTTCCTCCACCACACGCATTGTCTGATTATTATTGGAATTCTTTTTCTTACTTCATCTTTCACTTGAGCCCGTATAAGTTCTATTGGATTTAATTCGCAGTGGTAGGGCGTAAGTCGTAAAACCTCATGTCCTTGGTCTTTTGCGATAGTGTCTATTTCATACTCTTGCCTGTCTTTGTTTCTTTCCACCAGATCTAGCAGCTCTAGCTTGGAGTGTTATGGGTTGTGTTGAATGTTGTTCTCCCTCAGCAATATCACGTCTTTCCATCAGCATTTTTCGTCCTTTATCTGATTTCTTGAAAGTATATCCATTCTTTCTCAGGAGTCTGTGAAGGCTTGCTCTTGATCCCTTAAAATTAATCTCCTCTGTTACCTTCGCTAAAATTTGATCCAAATTCGGAACTTCACCTCTCTCATAAAATGATGCGACAATTCTGCGAAGACATGCAATATCAAACGCGTCCATGCTGTCCACCACTGGAGATATCCTGGGTCTCTTCAACGGGGGCGAGGAAACGCTGACTTCTCTTGCTTCCCTTTTGAATCTTTGTATAGAGCTCACAGATATTCCTGTCACTTCCGATGTTTCTCAAGAGCGGTCTCATTTAATGAAGAGTGGATCCTCCGATGGTGCTCGTGCACACGAAGCACCACAACTTTTCCCGCCTGTAGTGGCTGCCGATAATCCTCACGCTCCAGGTTTTCGGTCATTATTGAGTCTTGCAACATAAAAGAAAAAATTGTAAATGATAAAGAAAACACATCTCACCACATCACAACACAACACAACGTGCGACATCACAACACAACGTGCGACACCACAACAAAACACAACACAATGTGCGACACAACAACACAAAACAACGCAACGTGCGACACCACAACAAAACACAACACAATGTGCGACACAACAACACAAAACAACGCAACGTGCGACACCACAACACTATGTGCGACACCACAACTGAACACAACACAACGTGCGACACCACAGCACAACACAACACAACGTGCGACACCACAACACAACGTGCGACATCACAACACAACACAACACCACACCACACCAATACATAACATGAATGCACCAAGCTATATTACTTATAAAGGTATCTACATTTTGATGACATGTATAGTAAGTACAGTCATGGACAGAGAAACCTGGACAGGTGAGTTGAGGCAAATGTCCTATTTTCTCTTTTCCTTCAGCTTGTCCGTCACTCTTCGTGCACGACTCCTTTGCCCCCAGCCCCCCACCCCCCATCCCCCTCCCCCCATCCCGTTAGTCCCATCCCTCCTCTTCCCTAGGCTACTCAGCTATCACTATGAAAACACACACACACACACACACACACACACACACACACACACACACACACACACCTGAAAAGCTCATCTTCATTCTTCATAAACGCAGCTGCTCTCTCTCTCTCTCTCTCTCTCTCTCTCTCTCTCTCTCTCTCTCAAGGTTCTGTTGGAGTGAATAGTGTCAGTGCAAAGTATGTGTTTATTGTGAAATAAGTATTATATAAAAAAAAATAAAACACTGGAACATATTTAAAGAGAACACCTGCAGTAGGCCGGTTGGCCCATAGAGGTAGGAATAGGGTAGAGTCGGCGTGAGAAGGCTCCGGTGAAGCCAGAGAACTGTCAAATGGCCATATTGGTCAAGTCAAGAGGTCACGGCAACACCTACCTGACTTAAAGAAGATTGCTGTGCACTCCTACCTCTATGGCTGTGCCCATAGAGGTAAGAGTCCTAATCCTACCTCCGTGGGTGTGGCCATGAGATTATTAAGCCTTAAAAACCTCCAGCTGTGTGTCCACCTGGTATTCCTCAGGGAGAATGCCAGAAACAAAGTAGACTTCATTCTACCTCTGGTTGTAGTTGTAGTTCAGCTGTGGGTGTGAGACGTTCTGTCCTAAGTTGTAACTCACCATCAAATAACCTAAGTCTCCAAAAATGCCCACCACCTGTGCCGCATTTGGGTGTAATGAAAGAGGAGATAAGAAATCTGACCCATCCATTACATTTCACTGGTGAGTATCTTTAGAGTGAATTGTAGTTTGTAGGTTAGTATGCAAAAATAGATAAACAAATAAATAAAGATAAAACATATATTTTTTTTTTTTTGCAACTAGGAAAACACTCCCGGCTGGTCAGCGGAACCAAGTCAGACAGCTGTCAAAGAGGTCGCCGCCATGTAGGTCGAGTCAGGTCTGTGGGCCTCACTCTGACCTACCCTTGGTTAATCCCATAAGCCGCCTCTACCTACTCCTACCTCTATGGGTTGGCCTATGCTGGACAACTCCTTTTAAGTTTGGGTCTGTATGCTAGGGAGAGAGAGAGAGAGAGGAGGAGTGACCACTTGTCCCCTGGGAATGACCAGCCCCCCCCCCTCTCTCTCTCTCTCTCTCTCTCTCTCTCAAGGTTCTGTAGTAGTGAATAATAATGTCAATGCAAAGTATAACTTAACTGTGATATAAGTATTATAAAATAAATAAAACATTGGAATATATTTATAGAGAACAACTACAAGAAGTCCCCTCGAGACGTCAGCATGTGGAACTGTCGTTAATTCCCTGTGGGCCAATTAACGTTCACCTTCATACATGTCTACACCCTTCTGCCACAATTTTCGCCATAGATTCCACAATATTTCTCCTCATCTTTACTTTCCAATACAAAGCATACCATTAGTCATGATAATGATTGCACACACACACACACACACACACGAGAGAGAGAGAGAGAGAGAGAGAGAGAGGGTAGATGGGGGAGGGAGGAGGGAGACAAGAAAGGACGGAAGCAGAGGTTTAGAGAGAGAGAGAGAGAGAGAGAGAGAGAGAGATGCTAGATGGGGGAGGGAGGAGGGAGAGAAGAAAGGAGGGAAGCAGGGGTTTAGAGAGAGAGAGAGAGAGATGCTAGATGGGGGAGGGAGGAGGGAGAGAAGAAAGGAGGGAAGCAGGGGTTTAGAGAGAGAGAGAGAGAGAGAGAGAGAGAGAGAGAGAGAGGGTAAGTCCATTGATGAAATGTGAATATGGATATCCAGCTCTGATTGAAGCAAGGGGAAAACTGCAGTCAACTCTGTCTTGTCATCTCCCAGGAGTCAGTCAGGAGGTGCTGTGACCTGAGATGCCAACTCACAAATTCTTGATGACAGGCGAATCAAGCTAAAAAAAAAAAAAAAAAAAGTAAAATAAAAGGAATAATATGCTATTAAAATTAAATATACAACGAATAACTGGTCCAATATTTTTCGTTTATTTTTAGCACTTTGTAAAAAAAAAAAAAAAAAGTTGCATCCAAAAACAGGAACCACAGTTCATATTGACCTGTGAGCATAGCGGGTCACTTATACCCATACATTCATTGGCTGTGTGTGTGTGTGTGTGTGTGTGTGTGTGTGTGTGTGTGTGTGTGTGTGTGCCTCCTGCCCTCAGGCCTTGTCCCTGGCCAGCCTGTATTCCCACAGGTCGTTAAGTCAGGTGCGTTCGGCCTTTGACAGTGACTTTGGAATAAAATAGACGATATTCTACCCTCGTCTTTCCTGAGACAGACTATACCACTGCTACTGACCGTCCACCTTTCCTTGTTCAGTTATCTATCCTTAACCCTCTCCCCAGCTGCCACATCTTCCCTATCCTTCCTAGTCAAGGACGGTTCTCCTTGCTAATGGCCGATTGATGGCTTCCTGCATTACCTGTAGTTCCGCTTCTCCTGTCTTCTCCTCCATCCCTGTCTCCTAAGGTGGGTCAATAGTACCCAATGTAAATTGTTTGCTCTTATCTTTTCCCTTAACTTCTTTCTGAATAGTTTTCAGGCCTACCCATCAGCGATTCTCAAGCAGCCCTTGCCCTTCTTCACAGCCTCTCCTGCCTCCTCTCTTTCTCTTGTCTCCCCTCCCTCTTCTTGTCTCCATCATGCACACGCACTCTGTTTACAAATTTCTATTGTCTTGATTCTAACCATGTTGATCTGACTCGGCGGGACCAGGTTGGCCTCCTTGTCAGAGTTGAATGTGACCTCTCCTACATTGGTATCCACCTTCCTGTATTGAGTGGCTACATATAAACAATTTTTCTTGCTTGCTACAAAGTGAGTCAGGAACAGCAGTACATAAAACAATGGAGAGACTGTTAATGTGTTAACCCTCAACCCCCATTTCCTTGACATACTGGAGTGATGAAAGTGACACACAAGACTACGGTTATCTTACTGTATATTTGAAGTTAGGACTAATTAACTTTTTTTATGCAAGGAAGAAGGAATTTTGCCCTCCAAGAAAAAACAAAAACTAGATAACAGAGCCATATTCAAGAACCGTTCATTTCGAGATGCCTGGATACACTGCGTTTGAAAGACTGGTGATCATAGGCAGGAGGAAATGCAAACAGAGGGAAACAGTTCCAGAGTTGACTTGTTGCAGTCATGAAGGACTGGGAGTAATGGTTAACTCTTGCATTAGAGAGTTGGACAGAAAAAGGATGAGAGTTTGTTGCTAGACGGCTGCTATGCACCCACCGTAGTGGTGGAAGGATGCGAGCAGACAGTTCAAGGAGCAGTGACCATTGAACTAGCGACAGAAAAGAGATAAAAGATACAACAGTGGGGTGAAAAGACAGAGGCTGAAGGACCCAGCGAGAGGAAGAGAGTTAATGAGATGAAAAGCCTTTGACTCCACCTTGTTGAGAAGAGCTGTATGTGGGTAGCCTCCCCACACATGAGAGGTGTACTCTACACGGGGGCAAATAAAACCTGTGTAAAAAATCAACAACTATGCAGGGGTAAAGAAAGCACGGAATCGGCTTAGCACAAATCTCTTGGAAGTAGAATTTACAAGACAGGTATTATGTTCTTTCCAAGATAAATCCCGAGAGACTGAAACTCCAAGTTTGTTTAAAGAAGATGCTGGATGAGACGGATATTGTTAAAATCTAGAGGGCACTCCTGTGGAAGATATTGTCAGGTTGATAGATGTAAGAAATGAGTTTTGATGCATTAAAAACAGCAAGATTATTTTTACCCTAATCAGAGATATGAGCCAAGTCAGACATAAGGAGTGCCATAGCCTCATCCCTTGTTTGTTGAAGTAACTGCTGGGATGGATGCTGAGGGAAGTGAATGGAGTGGTGAAGAGTGGAGTCATCAGCACATGAGTGGACAGAGTTATATGTATGGCTTAGTAGATCATTCATGAATAAAAGGAAGAGAGTTGGTGATATTACAGAGCCCTGAGGAACACCACTATTGATAGCTCTAGGAGAAGAACAGTGGCCGTCTACAACAGCAGCTATAGAATGACCAGAAAGGAAGCTAGAAATGAAGGCACTGATAGAAGGATAGAAACAGTAAGAGGGCAGTTTTGAAATTCAAGATTTATGCCAGACTCGATCAAAACCCTTTGAGACTTCAGTTGCAATAACAAAGCTTTTGCCAAAGTCCCGAAAGGAGGATGACCAGGAGTTTGAAAGGTATGTTAGAAGATCGCCAGTGGAGCATCCCTGGCAGAACCCATGCCAACGATCAGAAAGAAGGTTTTGATAGGAAAGAAGATGCTGTATTTTTTTTTCTTTTTTTGTTAAGAGTAGACTCAAAAACTTTTGAAGCACAGGATGTTAAAGCAATTGGGCGATAGTTAGAGGGATAGGAAATTGGGAATGGTCACCCTTCTTTGGGACTGGCTGAATGAGAGCAAGCTTCCAGCAAGAAGGAAAGGTGCAAGTTGACAGACAAAGGCGACAGAGTATACCTAGGCAGGGTGTAAGCACAGAAGCACAGTTCTTGGCGACAACAGGAGGGACCCCATCCATGCCCATTTGCCTTGTTAGTATTGAGGCCAGTGATTGCAGACAATACACTCATTGAAGAAATTTTAATGTCAGCCACGAGGAAGTCAGAGGAGGGAAGTGATTGAGGTATAGCACCGGAATCGTCTAGGGTGGAGTTTGAGGAGAAAGTCAGAGTGAAGATTTCTGCTTTATCAGTAGAAGAAATAGCTACAGAGCCATCAGAGTCGAAAAGAGGAGGGAAGGATGATGAGGTAAAGTTGTTAGAAAGGTTTTTGGCAAGGTGCCAGGAGGACTGGGAAGAATTGGAGCTGGAAAGTTTAGAGCATTTAGTACGAATTAAATTATTTTTAGCAAAGCAAAGAACAGACTCAGCACAATTCCGGGCAGAAACATATAAGAGATGAGATTCTGGAGTGGGTTGGCTCCAGTACCTTTTGCAGGCCTTCTCCTTGCTGTGAACAGCATTAGAGCAAGCGTGATTAAACCAAGGTTATTTTGCATTAGTCAAAGGATATGAGAAAGGAATGTATGGTTCCATGCCCGAGAGAATAACCTCCGTAATGTGGAAGGCACACTCAGATGGCTCTCGACCATTGAAGCAATAATCATTCCAGGAATAATCCAGGAAAGGCTGCGTGAGGGCCTCCAAATCAGCAGCTCCAAAGTGCCACAGTCGACGCTTCTTTGGAGGGTCCACAGGCCTTACTAGAGCGATAGGACAGGATAAGGTGATAAGTTTGTGACTGAGGAAGCCCAACGAAAAGGAAAGATTAACAGCGTAAGCAGACGGATGAGGGATGAGTGTCAAGTCAGTGTCACAGATACAGTCTGATAAACACTGGATATCTACAACAAAAGTGAAAGATAGCAACACTTGTCAGACCAGGATAGGCATCCCCGATAGTGCTTTGGTTGATAACACTGGCTTCCCCCCCGACCCCCCCCAAACAAAAAAAAACGAGGCAAGCATGTGAACAGGTGTTTTTGACTAATTTTGATATGCTTAATTCAAATTTCTAAACAGTTTTGCTCTATCACCTCTAGATTTTAAGCTTTCACATATCCCGTTTTTTTTTTTGATTGTAATGCATATATTTATAATATAATGAGTTTATTTCATATATCAAAATGGCATATTACAGAACGAATCAAAACAGACACAGAACACTGACAGAACTAAATATTACTATTACTTGGATATAAGCATAAATATACATCATAGTACTACAGACAGTCAGAAGTGAGTTTTGGACGATCTGGTGTACTTTACCTCCGGGATGTCGTGCAGGAGCATCCAGCAGAAGTTCCCCATCATGCTGGGGTTCCACTTGCCTTGGTAATTGCTCTCCATCTTAGTAATATCTTGGTGGAACCTTTCCCCATGTTCGTCATTTACTGCTCCTAGGTTCTAGAAGAAGTTGAGGTGGGAATGGAGAAAGTGAATCTTGAGAGACACTTGGCACCCCATATCCCGATAAGCTTGCAACAACTTCTCGACACGCTCTTGGTAATCTGGTGCCCGTGTGTTACCAAGGAAGCCGTGGCAGACTGACTTAAACGCTTCCCATGCTCTCGGTTCCTTCAAGGTGAGCTTCTCCCCGAATACCTCATCCCTCAGCACCTGCCAGATCTGAAGTCCGACGAAGATGCCCTCCTTGAGCTTAGCAGAAATGAGAGCTGGAAACAGAGTGCACGGGTACTGGAAGGCAGTGCCATCCTTGTCCATGGCCTTCACAAAATTCTTCATAAGGCCAAGCTTGATATGAAAAAGGGGAAGAAGCACCTTGTTCATGTCCACCACAGGATTTTCTTGGACACTGTGTTTCCCAGACACGAAAGTGCTCCTAGACCCCAGTAAGCTACTGGTGTTCCCAGCCACACAATGCACATGTTTGACCTTGTTGTAGTGCGCGTTTTAAACTAAGTTCCAAGAAAATAGGACGGTAAATGGATTTCTGGCGAATATTTTGGGTCTAGGCCTATATGTATACATGTGTGTACATGTATACACGTATATTTCAAAAACTAGAGGTGATGGGTGAAAACGGATTTCGAATCTGAAATCAGCACCCCAAAATTAGGTTAGAACACCTAATTTCATGCTTGCCTCAAATTTTTTGTAAACCAGTGTAATTAACGTTTCGTTTTTTTCCCATTGCAGTGAAAGTGTATGTTACTCTTATGATTTCTACCTCCATAGTTTATAAACTGTGTAGCTCAGCTTATAACACAAACCGCCGAAAAGATCATCATCATCATCATCATCATCATCATTATTATGATATCCAAGACTCTGAATGAAGTGGAGCGCTAAGTCCTACCTTACCCAGCTGGCATTGTTTAGGTAATTACAGCGCACTTAAAAAATCGTTCTTCCAGCATGCTCGATAAGTTTCTCAATTTACGAAGATAGCAGAACAAATCCAAGCATCACAGAAACACGGCAGAATCCTTTACTCAGCAACTGCAGGTTAAATCCTGCCGTGGCTGGAGCGGTGCGGCGTGACACATAAGGGTCATAATGGCTGTCGGTTTGCTGGCCGTGGCTGGATAGTTGGTAGTATCTCAAAGTGGCTTCACCAGGAGAAATATATGCAATTTTACCCTGTCTTTGCCTTGGACTGGAGGAGACCTGAGAGGATGAGATATACTTATGTTAGGTAAATGTGTTGGTGCCTGGCTTGAAGCCAGGGTATTCTCTGGACCAAAATATTCTGATTCTAGTACATATGGGGAATCTATGCAGGCCCACAGTTACAGTTGCCTTGTACAGCATGTGATGAGGATGTTGTGTAACTACAGAGTCAATGCAATGTACCAAATACTACCACAATATACAATGCTATCTGAATACAAAAGGTTTTAACCTTGCATCCTATCCGTCCCTACTTCTCTCCTGCATTCCCTCATTCCTCCTCACTCATTGTTTTTCACTGCTTCCTCCCCGCATTTCCCCCACTTTTCCTCTAGTGTGTTCGTGTTTTCTTTCCCGCACACCTTACCTCCCACTTGCCTTCCCTCCCGCTGATCCTAGTGTCTCATTTGTCTCTACAAATATGAAAAGACAGAGTTTTATAAGTCAAAATGATTCAAAGATATTCGTGTGCGTCAACTGACCTAGTTTGTAAAACACACACACACACACACACACACACACACACACCATAAAATTATTTTTGTGGACAGAGTTGAATTTATACTTAAGCTTTGGCAAAAATACCTTTTCTGATAGATTAAATAGATCTTGATAAAAAAAAAAAAAAAAAAAAGGAATCAGATTAGCTTGAACCTGTACTTTTTTAAAATTCAGTTAAAGTTCCCCCTTTTTTTTTGGGGGGGGGGTTAAGTTATACTTGTATACAATCTCACGTAGGATACTGACAATGCCAGTACCCTATTTTCACATCCAAACTTGCATTCCAAAATACTGTCATTTTATTCAAGTTGACCACACTGACATCACCCTACATTACAACACATAAGTGCTGCTGTTTAGACATCACATCCAAAGAGCCACAAACAGTCACGGTCACTCTACCACCATATCTATCGCACTGCCAGTATACCACACCACTTCATTACAGTTATTCACGCTTCACCACGACACTTATGCACCACCACGTATCTCAGTGATCCACTACACTCACACTCCATATGATATTCTTACTTTAATCTGTGCTTCTACTACAGAAGACGACGGCTACTATATTCACCAGAATGATATGTTTCTCACTGTCGTTGGTGCCAACGTGTGTGACTCTGCAGACCAATCCTGGATCCGCAAACTTTACCATGCAGTCGACATGTCAAGCCGGGTTTGCTGGGGGAACTCGGTTTGACTGTGCCTCCATTTTCTACCCTCTTCTCTGGCTTCTTCAAGATGGTTTTCTTCGCTACAGAGGACTCATCACTGTTTTCTGTCAGAGGCATTGGTTTCAAGATCTTTTGGTATGATGTTGCATTTTTTCAAAGTTGTCCTAAATGATCTTTACATCTCTTCTTCTGTTTGTCTGGGTTGCAACGTGTTGCAGGGAGTTCGCCATACAGAACATTGTGGGGAATGTAATGCTCAGGCATGTGGAACACATCCGACCTATCTTAGTTGTTTTGAAGCTAGATAGTTTCTATGCTGGTTGACTTTGTCCACAGGAGAATTTGTGAGTGAGGGACTTTATCCTCCCTTTGTGAGTCCTAGGATGTACACTAACTTCGAATGCCAAATGACTCAAACTGTTTGATATGACGTTGGTAAGTAATCCAGAATTCAGCACTGTATAAGGTGGTGGAGAGGCAAACAGCAGTATATACTCATACCTTCATCTGGATTCTCTGTTTGACGTTTTCAAAGGCTCTGGATCTAAGACGTCCTAAAAAGGCTGAGTTGAGGTTGATTCGTTTTGGTCATTAGTATCAGTCAGTCTTTGCAGCTCTTTTGCTTGCTCATTACATCATTTGTCTCCGTGTCACGCAATTTCTCTGGGTTTCACTTCTGAGATTCTAGAATTCACTTTTTTTTTCTTTTTTTTTTTTTAGTTAAGGAGGTAGGATGAGTAAACCATCTGTTACATGCTCTATTCTTCAATGCAATAAGGTCTCGTATGTTCTCAGCATTTTCATCAAGCCAGAGTTTATCTAGACGAGTGGAGAAGCCCAGGGTTTCTTCTGCAGAGCTTTTAAAGCAGTGTTTTATTGTTTAGCAGTTTGCATCCAGGTTTGTTGCTTGTTGTTTGGGTCAAATGGTGGGCAATGAGAGAACGTCTCTGTAATAGTGCTGCAGAAGGTTTTACAAGTTGTCACATCATTTAAAATACCTCTGTTTAGTTTCATGGAGGATGATCTATGGCACATTGGTGTACGTATGGCTAGTTGCAGTTTGATGAGTATAAGGTTATAGTCTGTTGAACACTCAGCACCTACATATATCACATGTATCATAGCTCGGGTTCTAAGAACGTCTCTTCGATCTCACCGACTTAGTGAGATAATCTATTAGGTGTCAATATCTAGATCATGGATGCATCCATGTGGTCTTGTGATTGTTCTTAAGTTGAAAAATGGTTTTGGTGATAACCAGACTGTGTTCTGAGCATAAGCAAAACAGTCTAAGGCAACTGCTGTTCATGTTACTAACACCTTGGCAGCTTAGAGGTGATTACCTTTCCCAACTCTGGCATTAAAATCTCTAAGCAGGATGACTTTGACGTTATGTACTATTGAGCAAATGGTTGCATCCAGAGAGGAATAAAATGAACCTTTGAAGGTGTCCTAAGTGTTGGTGCATAGACACTGATGAATGCTGCATATTGCCCTTTATAGGACAATATGTGCCAGGACATCAGCAGCTCTGAGATACCCACAGGGGAATTTTGGATGTTCTGTAGTAGGCTGCTTTGGACTGCCAAGCCAATACCATAGTTTCTTACATAGTCTGGGTATCGTTTTCGTTTTCGTTTTTAAAGGCTCCAACATGCTTGCATGTGTTGGCCTTGGTCACCTAATGGCGGCTCTCCACGCTGCACGATCCATTGC
This sequence comes from Coenobita brevimanus, assembly GCF_032717465.1. NCBI lineage: Eukaryota > Metazoa > Arthropoda > Malacostraca > Decapoda > Coenobitidae > Coenobita > Coenobita brevimanus. The sequence continues at coordinate 24,516 of NW_027644749.1, read as the reverse complement.
AGCCTCCCTGTTCAGTCCCTTAACCCTAAGGTCACACTTAATGACCTCGTCCCATATCTTTCTCGGTCTACCCCTCATAACCCCACCCCCAATATTAACACTTCTCACCTTCCTCACCCAATTATCATCCGCCATCCTCTCCACATGTCCAAACCACCTCAATCTACCTCTCCTCATCACAACACCAATACACTCCAGTCCCATCCTACCTCTCAACTCTTCCACTGTTAACCCAGCCGCTCCAGGTCTTGGACGCAGGGACGCACTGCACATCCACCTAATCATTGTCATTTCTGTACGTCTGAGCCGGCGAATATCTTCCTCCTTCACTGCCCAGGTCTCACTGCCATACAGCATTACACTCCTAACACATGCTGCATACAAAGACCCCTTAGCACGTAGAGAGAGCCCTCTCAATGTCAGGAGAGGCAAGAGCTCCCTGAACTTCTTCCAACCACTTCTCACCCTAGCCACAGAGCTAGCTCCAGCCCCACCTCCAGCACACATGTCTCCCAAATAACAAAACTCTTCCACACACTCAAGAGATTCACCAGCAAGTTCAATCCTTTCACGTCTGACAATCTCCACCTGCTCACCCCGGCACGCCGTACACATAAAATCAGCATTATCTCGCAGTCTACCTCTGATACCACTACATCTCTTATGCACCCATTTATCACACACACCGCACAAGATGGAATTACTTCCCACGCCCTTGTGGCAAACTGCATATGGCCACTCTCCCTCGTCTTTGACAGTACCGCCACCAACCCTAGATATCATCACTTTTGTTTTATCTGCATTTACCCTTAAACCCTTTTGCCCCGTACCATCTCTCCACTTCCTAAACCTTTCCTCCGCCTCCCTTTCATTCTCTGCAATCAACACCAAATCATCACATACAACAACTCCCACGGGAGTCCGTTTCCTAAAGTCACGTGAAAGTGCTTCAAGAACCATGATAAACAACATGGGACTCAAGACTGACCCCTGATGCACACCAACATTAACGGAAAACTCATCACTCAAATCTCCATTCACTCTCACCTGGGTGTGAGCACCCACATACATGGCCATAACCACCCTAACCAGGCACTCCTCCAAGCCAAGTTTTCTCATTGCCCACGTCACCACCTCTCTAGGGACTCTGTCAAAGGCCTTTTCCAAATCAACAAAAACAAAATAAAGATCCCTTCTCCTACCAATATATTTTTCCTGAAGCTGTCGAACAATGAATATGGCATCAGTGGTCCCCCTACCTGGCATGAACCCGAACTGCATCTCATCAATATTCACTCTTTCTCTAATCATACCTTCTAAAACTCTCTCCATTACCTTCATTATCTGATCTAAAAGCTTTATACCTCTATAATTTCCTCTTTCCAGGGCATCACCCTTCCCTTTATACACATTTACAATTACACTCTTCAGCCAATCATCTGGGACAACACACTCATAATTCTATTTATCAGGTCAGAAACATGTGTACCCTTCTCCTGCTTCTGTTAGGTTGCCTTCTCCTGAGAGGTGAGTCTCAGAGAGGGCAGCAATGTCAATTTTATACCTTTTCAGTTCATGGACAGTAAGGGCAGTTATATGGCGTGGTCACGTGTCTTGGTATCAAACAAGGTTTGTATATTCTGGGTAGCAAGAGTCAGAGAGATTCTTTTGTTTTTTCGATCGCAGTGTGGATGCCATGACTGATGCAGTTATCTGCCCACGTGGTGCAGAGTAGCAAATGTTTAGGTTACCTTTTCCAAACTCCTCCCCATCAGGGGTAAGCAGTTGGGTGCCCATTTCCAAACTGCCCTCTTACAGTTTCTGACCTTCTACCTGTGACTTCATCTATAGCTTCCTGTCTGGTCGTTCTATAGCTGCTGTTATAGACAGCCATCGTTCTTCTCCTAGATCTATTAATAGTGGTGTTTCTCAAGGGCTCTGTCCTATCACCAGCTCTCTTCCTTTTATTCATGCTTCTGAGCTGTACATCTAACCCTATCCACTCATACGTTGATGACTCCACCCTTCACCTTTCCATTCGGTTCCCGCAACGCCCATTTCAGCAATTACTTCAACAAACAAGGGATGAGGCTATGGCACACCTGTCTGACTTGGCTCATATCTCTGACTGGGGTGAAAATAATCTTGTTGTTTTTAATGCATCAGACACAGACGCTTACCAACCCCGGGCGCTAAAATGTGAGGTTGGTATGCCTGACTGGTGGATGTTGGCAAACCTGTGCAGGCCGAATGTAAACAGAAGCACGTGTGGCCTGCCAACTGAACGCTGAAAATCAACTGGGAGACAATGCAGAGTGCAAATTCTCCAAGAGAAAAGGCACCTCCGCTTTCATATGAACAAAAAAATACTCTAGTGGCGCTGATTACAGAGAACAGAGTTGTCCTTGGCAAAGATAGCGACCACGAAAGTATTTATAAGAAGAAAGAGGGATGGAAGAAAATAACACAGCTATTCAATGCAGCATTCCCGCTCCAGGAAAAGAGGAGTGAAAACCAGCTAAAACGAGCATGGGAATACACAAGAAACAAGTAAGTGATGAGTGTTTAATACTGTCCTTAGGCCTAGACATATCTTTTGTGCAACATTTGATGATTACACAGGCTAAAAAATTCAGATTTCCACATTCATTGGGTCTCCTCTAACATTGTTTAATACTGTAAATCCTGACATTTCCCCTTCTGAAACCCCTTGAGCAGATTGCTGGGACCCAGCCAAATCAGATACTCTGCAAACATTAATATGCAGTGGTTTAGGTAGAAGTGAAACAAAGAGATTGCTGCAGTCCTAAGTAGGTTAGTTAGGTTAGGTTGGGGATACATATGAAGTACATGATTTCTGTTGAAAATTATGGTCAAAACAGAAAAGAAGTAACCAACAGTACTGATGAAATACTAAAAATATGGTATTTAAAAATACATGGAGGATCTGTTCTTCAGAAATACCCTTTTTTTGTGGTAAAATGGAAAAAAATTTAGGGTCACAAAATTACTTAAGGGTTTGGGGGGCATCAATGACATTCCCATGTGGTACTGCTTTGTGCAAACTGTATGGGCACTTTGAGAATCAACACAGCAAGGAATGGTATTCTGCCCTCATTTAACCCTTTAACCGCGGGCATTGTTTTGACCCGACTGCCCCCCCCCCCGTGGGGGTTCCAGCCAAAATGTAAACAAACTTTAAACCTTTATAACTCTGCACAGAATAAATCTAGAGCGAAAAATTAGGTACCATTAGAAAGTACTAACCTTCAGCTTTGCAATGATGTAGGTTTCATGATTTCGTTGACTATCACTGGATGGGCAGTGCCATTAGAAGTGAGCAACCTAAAATCACTATTTTTCGCTCACACACCATTACCTAATGCCAACCTCATTCTGATAATAATACTGTAAACATACATGAACACTGCACATACGATAAACACCCACTCTGTGTTCACTGAGGCCGGTAAAAGGCACTGTAATTGCTCGCACTTCACTGCCACATCAGCGCTGTTGTCACTCACAAAGCTGGACAGATACTGATGCGTGTTTGGTCAGGGGTGGGGTGGGGGGCCCGGGGTGTGGGACGTGGGGGCCCGGGGGGTGGGAGGAGGGAGGTGGGGGTCAGCTGAAGTGAAAGAACTTAATAGCTACTCTCCCTTGAAACAATTGGCACGCGGAAAAAAACGCGCGGTATTCTATTCACAAACATTCCAGAATGACACCCGCGGTTTGGTCCAGTTTTTGCAATGTCATTCTGGAATGACACCCGTGGTTAAGGGGTTAAAGGTATAGTGAACATTATTTTTCAATTTATCTTAGATTTATATAAGATGAAAGAAAATGTGCAAGGGGTTTGCTTCATTTCAAACAAAGGGTTAAAAAAATCACACACACACACACACACACATTAAAGAAAAGAAGTGAAAATGACTTTTTGTCCAAGTTCCACATTTTCACATAAATAAGACATCCATATCCTTTGTTAGGATGGAATTACTCCCTGTAAGGCAGACCTAACCACAAGTTCATATTCCCTGCATATTTCAGAGTAAAAAAGCAGCACAGTGAATACATGAAAAAGAAACGGGCAACCGGTGGGGGTCCTCCTCCTACTCCTCCCAAATATGATGCCCTCATGGAAGCCACAGCAGTGCTGGTTGAATACGAGCTACAATTTGCTGAGCATCAGTATGACAGTTCCTGCCGTAATGTTCCAGAAGCGCCAGGACCAGCCAACCTTGCACAGCCCTTCGTGTTGGATGAAGCTGATATTGGTAAGTTATGGGGCATCCTTAGTTGTTTACATCCTTATTTATATTTATATCATATAAACAACAGCCAATATACATCAATAGCATAATGTTTTGGTAATTGTGATAGTAATTATGTTGTTATAGTATTTCTTTTAGTATGCAAAGCCCTGCACCATCCTGGAAATGTTTCAGTTACTGTACTTTGCTTGGTGTTAACAGAAGTTGTGCTGGCAGTGAACTTTTTTTTTTCTTTCAAACCAACAGTTTCCCATCTGTGCAGTATAAATAACAATTGTCTAGTCTTAAATATACCAGTAATCCTAAATGGGCTACTTGACCAGTGGGGTAGCTGTTTGGATGCCATGTTCATAATTCTCTGGCCCTAGTTCAACTGCAAATCTGTCATGACTTATGATCAGACTGAGGGTGAAAAGATCACATTTATGCCTTAAATACACGTCCACCTCAACAACATTTCATTCTCCTGACATCAGTGGATATATTTCTCCTTAACTGCCTGCATCTCACTTCCATACAGCACCATTCTTCTCACACATGAAGCCTACAGTTTCACTTCACAAGGAGGAAAACACCTACATTGTCATCAGAGGTAGCTGCTCCCCACAGTAATCATTTTACTCCTGTGCTGATGCTGTCAATGCTGTAGAGGTTTGATGTGCATATGAAGTATGCAAGTCCTTCCTGCCTACATTTAATTTGCATGTTTTTATATATATTTTGCATATCATTTCTAGAGTGGATCAGCCCAGACACAGAGGAGGGGACCACCACCTCTGGCTTGCCTGTGGGCCAAGAAAACTCTGACAATGCAGCCTCTATTTCTGTCAGGGCAAGTGGTGTCACTGAAGCTCCAGGCCCCTCTGCTGCGAGTGACCATGCAGTTCAACGAGGCTGGAGAGGAACAAAGAGGAAGCCTCAGACTGAGCGAGAAGACTGTTTTAAGCGGCTGAAAGACGCCCACACAAATATCAATGAACTGACTGTAAAAATGATGAAGGAAAAACATGAGAAAGTGTTAGACTTACAAATAGAAGAGCACAAGAAGGAAATGGCTCTTTTAGAATTAACATATGAAAAGAAAACAAAAGAAATAATGTCACTGGAAGTATTTACGACAATGTGCAAGTCAGTAACAAGATTTATTGAAAATAAAGAAAACTGACGTTGAAGGTCGTAAAAAAGATCCGCCAAATGTAAATTACGCCTTAATTTAATTTTCTTTACATAATTTTTTTCATTGTTTTTCTCAAATATAAATTTTATGGTAAATGTTACTGAGAAAAAGTTATACGAAATTTATTTGGCTACATTTTGGTGTATAAGAAATAACTGTAGGTCAATCAGGGCCAATTTTTATGGAGCACGAAAGAAAATTATCTTACGCTTAAGCAAGGCTCGTAGCACACTGACTGGGGCAGTGGGACGACGCTGGGTGCGGGGTTGGTTGAGCGCAGCAGAGGAATACATGGGAATGCAAGTCATGCATTATTCTCACCCATAAATGGACACAGAATCGTTCCATAGCAAAAAAAAAAAAAAAAAAAAAAAAAAAAAGGGCCCATTTCGTTTGACGCAACTTGCATCAAATGGTAATGTGTGATTGAAGTGTGTGCAGGCACAGCCTGCATCAATTGGTGACAAGAACATGAAATTTGCACTGCACCCATAAACATCCGAGTTAAAGTGTTTTGGCACCCCATTGGTCCCACGGCAGTCCCTTTCTGCTCTTCCACTATCCCACCTTTCCTTGTTCCCTCAAGCTTGCTGTCCCTTCTCTATCTCCCCTTTCCTTGCACTATGTATTTGTAGCCTAGTGCAGTCTTCTTTCTTCCTGTTTCAGTATGTATGAGTGCAATACTTAAAGTACAAATATATTACATAATGTGCAATACTGTGTTTAATAAAGTGCCATACACACACCATATATATATATATATATATATATATATATATATATATATATATATATATGTTTATGATCATAATCAAATAAATTATTTATATATATATATATATATATATATATCATCTTCATCATCTAAATTATATATATATATATATATATATATATATATATATATATATATATATATATATATATATATATATATATATATATATATTGTTACATAGCCTATGATTTCATCATCCTTTGTGTAATTTTAACGCTCAGTATGCTGCATGTTTGATCACGAGCGTGTTCTGCCTCAGTTCCCCCCTTCTACCGTTATAGTAGAGTAAGTCGTTCTCTCTGTTGCTTAGAGCGGGATTATCAGCTCTTTGTCCCCATGGCTTCATTTGCGCGTCCTGCTTACAAGTTGTATCAGGCTCTGCTGGCCCCTATATAATGAGCTCAGTCTCTGCATCATTGCCACTTTGATCTGCTCCTCATTTTGTTCACATCTCTGTCCTCCCCTGTACAGATATTATTATTGTGAGTGCTCAAGAAGTCTCCAACCATCTAGCAGCTGTGTGTAATTTGAGTATAACCGTTGTTGCATTTTGTTCTTGTACTGTATAGCATAAGTTTAATTTGTAGGCCTAGTGAAGTTTGTAATTTATGTGGGGTTCTTTGTCAGTCATTTTTGATAATAGTTTGTATCTGTAATTATTTATCTGGCATTCACTGAGTATTATCTGGTATCTCATTTTATCAGGGCTGACTTAGATAAATTTGCTCTTGCTAATTTCGTGTTAATAGAGGCTATTGCAGTTAACCATATATTTAACCTGTTTGTTTGCCATTACATTATCCTTGTGAGTTCTGAATGTTTTGTTGTTAGTTTGTGCATTAAACTTTAACTTGTAATTTTACCTAACTCTTTTGTTTTGAACCTGGAACTTTACGGGACAGTAGTGACTCTTCGTATTCTCACTTAAAGTGTACGTTATCTTTCTCTGTTCCGTAACATAAATTTGGCGACCTCATATCAGGATATTCAGGATATTATCATAAGGATATTGTTTGATATTTTGTGACTGTGATATATTCATGATGGCTACTATTTCTACACTTGATGAAGCCAGGGATTTTTGTCAAATGTGCAAACAGTGTGTGATATAGAAAACAGAACAAAGAATGAACTTAAGCTTGTTGCTCAACAATTGGGAATTGCAGTTCACTCTCATCATTCTAAAGATCAAATTGTTGGCATGATTAATAAAAGCTTGTTTAATGTAACTCCTCCAAATGAGCAAACGCAGATTGAATTAGCTAAGTTACAGCTAGCCCTGCAGGAGGCTCGTGTGAAGGAAGCTGAATTTCAAGCACGTGCTAAGGAGGCTGATGTTAAGGAGGCAAATGCTCGTATTCAAGAGGCACAGGTACAGGCTCAGGCACAAGTTGAAATTGCTAGGATTCAGGCAGACCATGAGTATCGCATGAAACAAGGTGGAACTGGATCATCTAGCTCTGATGATTTTGATGTGGCTAAAAATGTTAAACTTGTCCTTCCTTTTAATGAATCTGATTTAACAAAGTATTTTCAGTTGTTTGAGAGGGTAGCTACAGGTTTTAATTGGCCAAAAAAGTATTGGCCAGTACTCCTTCAAACTGTTCTCACCGGTAAAGCTCAAGTAACTTATGCATCTTTGCCTCACGATCAGTCTGATAATTATGATGTAGTTAAGAGCTTGATTCTTAAGGCCTATGAGCTTGTTCCTGAAGCTTATAGAGTAAAATTTAGGACAACTTACAAGCAAGATAAGCAATCCCATGTTGAGTATGCAAAAATCAAAGAAGATTTGTTGGAGCAGTGGTTAAATTCTAAGAATGTGGATTCTGATTTTGGTAAATTTAAGCAGATGATTTTGCTGGAGGACTTCAAAAGGTGTATTAGTAAAGATGTAAGCCTATATCTTGATGAGAAAAGAATAGATAATTTGTCTGATGCTGCAGTTTTAGCTGATGAGTATGTTCTCACTCACAAGAGATATTCTAGAGAAAAAGGGAAAGCTGAGAGTAAGTACGTTGCCTCTACTCAGAGTACAGGTAACAGGAAAGAGAATAAAGATGATGTTTCTCAGGAAGTAAATACCAGCTTCACCTCTAGATTTCAGAAAAGTAAATGTACTTATTGTAGTAAGCTTGGTCATACTACGGAGAGATGTTTCAGGAGACAGCGTGATGTGAACAAAAAGGAGTCTTTAAATATTCAGTCAATTGGTCTAGTGTCCACTCTTGAGAGTTCCCAGAATTCTTTAACTGAGTTAACTGAACCTGCTTTGAGGGGTAACTTAAATTCTCATGATGGAGCTCCTCTTTTGAGCAGTAACGTGGGTGACACTCTCAAGAGTTCATGTGCTAATTTCCTGTCTGAAGGTTTTGTCAGTCCTCTGGACAGTAATGACAGGAAATCAGTTAAAATATATCGTGATACAGGTGCTTGCCAATCCCTTATGCTGACCAGTGTTCTAGGCTCTAATTTTAATTCCTCTGATGAAACTGTAATCTTACAAGGTGTAGGGAATAACTACTTCTCTGTTCATCTGTGCAGAGTGAATTTAGAGTCTGGTTTTGTTAATGGTTCCGTTATGGTTGGGTTGGTTGAGACACTCCCAATGTCAGGTGTAACTTTCTTACTTGGAAATGATATTGGTGGAAGTCAAGTGTGTCCAGCTCCTCAGTTGTCTAGTGAGCCAGTGGCTGCGTCCCAGGATTGTGATGTCCCTGATGTGTTCCCTGCATGTGCTGTCACTAGGGCTAAGTCTAAAGTTACTGGTGATTTAGAGGATAATGATGATGATGATGTTATCCTAGCTGACACTTTTCTTGCTAATTTGGACCACTCACCAGATGAGGCAGTACCCCGTAGTGTTGATAATTTGTCTCGTCAAGAGTTGGTTGAGTTGCAGGTTGCTGACCCTGAGTTGAAAGGTCTAGCTAACTCTGCTTACAGTGAAGAAGAGTCAGCCGGTGCTTCTACTTGTTATTATGTAAAGTCAGGAGTACTTATGAGGAAGTGGAGACCCCCAACAGCATCAGCCGACTGTGAATGGGAGGTTGTACATCAAGTTGTCATCCCTCGTGTTTGTAGGCAGGATATCATTAGAGTGGCTCATGATTCCAGTTTGGCAGGACACCTTGGAGTGAGGAAGACTGTGGCACGCATTTTGAAACACTTCTACTGGCCAGGTATCTTCAGGGATGTTTCCTGGTATTGTAAGTCTTGTCACACCTGTCAAGTTGTGGGGAAGTGTAATCAGACCGAAAAGGTTGCACCTCTAGTTCCCATTCCAACTTTTGAGGCGCCTTTCACCCGTGTGTTGGTGGATATTGTGGGCCCTCTTCCTAAGACTTCTTCAGGATTTTCTTATGCGTTGACCATGATTGATATGGCTACTCGTTATCCTGAAGCCATTCCACTTAGAAACATCTCAGCAAAGAACGTGGTTAAGGAAATGCTAGGGTTCTTCACAAAGTTTGGTCTGCCCAAGGAGGTACAGTCAGACCGAGGAAGTAATTTCATGTCAAATGTTTTCAAGCAGTCTCTGAAAGAGTTGGGCATCACCCAGATCACGTCTTCAGCTTACCATCCCCAGACCCAAGGAGCGTTGGAGAGATATCATCAAACACTCAAATCGATGCTCAAGAAATACTGTTTGGAACATCAGAAAGACTGGGATAAAGGTCTTCCATTCGTTGTGTTTGCTGCAAGACAATCTCCAAATGAATCACTGGGCTTCTCACCTTTTGAACTACTGTTTGGCCATGAAGTAAGAGGACCCCTTAAGTTACTCAAGGAATGCTGGCTTTCGGAGGAAGATGACGTCAACCTGCTGGAGTATGTGATGAAGTTCAAAGAACGGCTGTCCACTGCTTTACAGCTGGCGAGAGAGAATTTAGGAGCTGCTCAGGAGAAGATGAAGACTTGGTATGACAAGAAGTCCAGGTTACGCCACTTTCAGCCAGGAGATCAGGTTTTGATTCTGCTACCAGTTCATGGGCAACCTCTTCAAGCCAAGTTTAGTGGTCCTTATTTCGTGGAGAAGAAACTCAGTGATGTCAACTATGTCATCGCCACACCAGATCGTAGAAAGAGCAAGCAACTATGTCACATCAACATGCTAAAGTTATATCACAGGCGGGACGAAAATAATCCAGTCTGCACTGTAGCTGTTCCACCCGAGTCTGCAAGTGAAGCTCTCCCATGCAGTATGAGCCTGAGTGATAGTTTGGGGAAGAATCCTGATATCATGAATGATCTCCAGACTAAGCTTTCTCATCTACCTCCCAAGGAAAGGCAGGAGTTTTCGGCATTACTGCAGGAGTACCCGCAAGTGTTCCGTGCCACTCCAGGAAGAACCACTGTGTTGATGCATGATGTCGATGTTGGAGACGCAAAGCCAATTAAATTGCCTCCTTACCGTGTGAACCCAGTGAAAGTTCCTCTCATCCAGAAGGAGCTTGGCTACCTGTTGGACCACAAGATGATTGAGCCCTGTCAGAGCGAGTGGAGTTCTCCTGTCACTCTAGTCCCTAAGCCAGGTGGGTCACAGAGGCTTTGCATCGACTACAGACGTGTTAATCAGATAACCAAAACAGACACTTACCCTCTCCCTCGTGTGGAAGATTGCATAGACAAGATCAGAAAGGCTAGGTACATAAGTAAGTTTGATTTGTTAAAGGGATACTGGCAAGTACCTATGACTGAACGTGCTAGGGAGATCTCATGTTTTGTACCATTAGGAAAGACCTTTGCATGGTCTGTAATGCCATGTACAGATTGTTTTAGAGTAATAAGAAATTTCCTTTGTAAATTTCTTTTTCTTTGTGGGGAGGTGTTACATAGCCTATGATTTCATCATCCTTTGTGTAACTTTAACGCTCAGTATGCTGCATGTTTGATCACGAGCGTGTTCTGCCTCAGTTCCCCCCTTCTACCGTTATAGTAGAGTAAGTCGTTCTCTCTGTTGCTTAGAGCGGGATTATCAGCTCTTTGTCCCCATGGCTTCATTTGCGCGTCCTGCTTACAAGTTGTATCAGGCTCTGCTGGCCCCTATATAATGAGCTCAGTCTCTGCATCATTGCCACTTAGATCTGCTCCTCATTTTGTTCACATCTCTGTCCTCCCCTGTACAGGTATTATTATTGTGAGTGCTCAAGAAGTCTCCAACCATCTAGCAGCTGTGTGTAATTTGAGTATAACCGTTGTTGCATTTTGTTCTTGTACTGTATAGCATAAGTTTAATTTGTAGGCCTAGTGAAGTTTGTAATTTATGTGGGGTTCTTTGTCAGTCATTTTTGATAATAGTTTGTATCTGTAATTATTTATCTGGCATTCACTGAGTATTATCTGGTATCTCATTTTATCAGGGCTGACTTAGATAAATTTGCTCTTGCTAATTTCGTGTTAATAGAGGCTATTGCAGTTAACCATATATTTAACCTGTTTGTTTGCCATTACATTATCCTTATGAGTTCTGAATGTTTTGTTGTTAGTTTGTGCATTAAACTTTAACTTGTAATTTTACCTAACTCTTTTGTTTTGAACCTGGAACTTTACGGGACAGTAGTGACTCTTCGTATTCTCACTTAAAGTGTACGTTATCTTTCTCTGTTCGGTAACAATATATATATATATATATATATATATATATATATATATATATATATATATATATATATATATAATTATATATATATATATATATATATATATATATATATATATATATATATATATATTCAGTAATGTATAACACAAAATGATGCATAAATAAATGTTTTTCCATTCCATTAGCATTGGTTTCTTTACATTTTTCAGGTTGTTATTTAGCAATACTTTTCTAAAGGAAAACCAGTACTCAGAACTGTGTTAGGTTTTATTTAAAAAGAGGTACAATGAAATGCATCAGTACCGTACAAAACTTCTGTTTAATTCAAATATGAAGACAATATGCTGCTATACCAGGTACACAAAATAAGACAAGTATTCACCCTAAGCTAAGCAACAGAGGCAAGAGGACAACTCTAACCACAAGACCAGCCAGTGCTAAAACCACCTTTGCACAACTACATTCCTAACATGCATGCCTGCAACAGCATTCACAGCTCTGTCATCACCTTGGCCTACATCCACATCATGCTGAGGATGATCCTCAACTTCAGGAGGTGGTATCCTATTTTGAATGGCAATGTTATGAAGTATGGCACATGCCATTATAATCCGCTTTGATGTCTGCGGCTTTGTACGAAGAGGTATGCTCAAACAAGCAAACCTCCTCTTTAATACTCCAAAGGCTCTTTCAATGGAATTTCTTGTTCGAGCATGTGAACTATTATAGTTTTGCTCCCTTTCATTCCTAGAAGCTAAAATGGGGGTGAGCAAGTATTCTCTACAAGGATATCCACTGTCTCCTAGCAAGTACAAACCTCTGTAATTCCCTTGTTCTAAGATATTGCATACATTTGAGTTATCAAAAATCCTTGCATCATGAACACTCCCAGGCCAGCTACAAACTAAACTGATAAAGTCTGAATTACAAATACCCTGAACATTTAAGGAATAAAAGCCTTTTCTGCAGCAATAAAATTCCACGTATTCTCCTTCTGGGCTTTGGATGGGGATGTGAGTTCCATCTACACATCCAATAACACCTGGCATACCTGCTACTGAGAAAAATTCCTGTGCCTGGTGAAGTGTATCCTCTGGAGACAGAAACTTTATAATATCAGGTGCTAGATAAGCTATCAACCGAGATATGCGACCAACACATCTGCATACTGAAGACAAGGCCATCTCAGCACAGTCAGCTACGCTAAGCTGGAAGCTCCCAGTGGCTAAATACCTCAGTGTGACTAGCACCTGCAGGTACAGGGGTATGCTGCAACCTGGAAAAGATATAAGTTAGAGTTTTCAACTACCTCCACCACACATCATATCCAATACCATAGTATTAGAACTACTGTGGTCACCTGTAGTCATATGCCTATCCAACTTTAATGATATTTAAATAATGCTTTGGGGCAAGCATTTCTGGTTTGTGCATTTCATAAGTAAATACAGTACTGTACAGCACTTCATTCTCAGCTTTAGGGAGAACAGAGATTTTTTATGGTATAGAAAAAAAAAATACAATGAAAGGGTAATGCCCATTAAACTGAGTATTTTATGAATGAAAGCATGAACAATCTATGTACAGTACAACAGAATGGTAATAATCCTGAAAACTCATTTACAGTACCTTGCATAAAAAAATGATTTTACCAAACAATAGTTATTACTTCTATTATTACTGATCCTTGGTGCATGTGGTTGAATGGCCTCAGTCAGATCCTGGATGGCATTCTTTGGCAATCTATATCGTCTGATAAAATCTTCTTCAGTAAGATACTGAAATGGGTTACTCCGATCTCTGGGGATCACACGAGGCACCCGTACTTCTAACTGCTCCACCTGCCGTAGCTGTTCTAGCAGTACTGCACGATGTGCAAACATTTACTGAAATTAAAAGGAGCTAAGTCTCCCCTACACTTTTTGATCTAATATCTTAATTAAAAACTAGCAAAGAAATTACCCCTGGCTACCATACGTCGTGTGAAGTTAGGCTGTGATTATTATTATATGTTCCAACCCTGGACATATTGTTATCATCTTTATGGAATCTGATGAGTACCTTATGGATTACATTCATGCAATCACTACAGACAAGTGTTTTATGTGGCACACGGAAAACTGGTATTTACGAAGAACAGGTCCACCATGTTTGTGTGTGTGTGTGTGTGTGTGTGTTTTTCCTTCCACTTTTGACCATAATATTGAACAGAAATTCCCTATCTGGTATGTATTCCCAACCTAAAGTAAAATACGATAACCTAGCCTAACCTAACCTAACCTAACCTGACCTGACGACCTAACCTAAACTACCCTAACCAACCAAAATAGGCCTAATATTTGGTTACTGATGAAAACCATAACTACTGGATAACTACATATTATATTACCATAAGCTAACCTGACATCTTAATAGTATGAACTCTCAATGCTAGATAATGGAAATTCCAGTGTGAGCTAAATTAACTGAAATATTTCTTGAGAAATACCAAGTTTTTGCATATTCTAAGTACATATGTGATGCTGTAATATCATGTATGTGTTCTATGCTTACATAAAACATAATGAAATCATGAAAGTGCACAAATTATACCAAGATTGTTCATTGAAGTTGCTGAAGTAGTGTTAATTTGGGTTATACAGGTTCACTCTACTAAATTCAAAGTACTTGGATAAAGTTATGCCATCCTAAGTTTTTCATATGCTTACCTTTAGTTAAAATGAAGTAACGTGTTGCGAAGAAAACAGATGTAAACTTATGATGTGCAGGAAATACAGCTGAGACGAGCAGACGACGAATGTTATGATGGGAGTGAATTTTCTCCTGTCAACGACAGACATCTAAAAATATTAACCTTGCTTAGTTTCCATTCTTGTGTAAATTTTACATATAAAAATATTACTATGCATTAAAAATAGGAAAAGATTCATTTCGGTATACATAAGATATCAATATTCTTAGAAATTTATAATTTGTGAACTCTGTTGGGCATGAACCACCGTCACCAAAGACTCCTCACCAATGTTCCAATAACGCTCGTGTTTATGGTTGGCTTGCTAACAAAGTGTGTGGCGAAATACCACTGTGGAAGCGAAAACAGGACAAAAGGTCCCCATTGGTTAGCATTCCAACAAATAAGGTCGACTGTGGAATTGGGCCTTTACCTTGTTGGTTAGCATACAAACCAGGAATCAGATGACTGAGGAAGCGGCGAGACTTGTTGGTGTCGATGCTGACCATGCTGGTGAGGGAATTGGTTAACATGCTTACAAAGCCACTGTGGAATTGGGCCTCAGTTCTTACAACTATCAACCCGACAAAGTCTTCCACAGATGTACCCACTAATGTTTAATAATATGCAGCTTAATTCTGCATCATCCTTGAACATGACTGGGGTTTCATTCACTTGGGACTTATCTTGGAAAGATCATATTACATCTCTTGTAAAATCTGCTTCCAAGAGATTAGGTGTGCTAAGCCGACTCTGTTCCTTCTATATCCCTGCACAATTGTTGACTCTATACGCGGGTTTTATCTGCCCTTGTGCTGAGTACAACTCTCATGTGTGGGGAGGCTCCCCAGATACAGCATTTCTCAATAGGGTGGACTTAAAGGCTTTTCGTCTCATTAACTCTCCTCCTCTTACTGGCTCCCTTCAACCTCTGTTTCTTCCGCGCACTGTTGCATCTTTATCTCTTTTCTATCGCTACTTCAATGGTCACTGCTCCTCTGAACTGTCTGTTTGCATTCCTCCACATCTACGACGGGCGTGTAGCACCCGTCTAGCAGCAAACTCTCATCCCTTTTCTGTCCAACTCTAATGCAAGAGTTAACCGTTACTCCCAGTCCTTCATTTATGCAACAGGTCAACTCTGGAACTGTTTCCCTCTGTCTGTATTTCCTGCTAGCTATGATCTCCAGTCTTTCAAACAGTGTGTCCAGGCATCTTGAAATGATCGGATCTTGAATTTGGACCTCTCTTGTATTTTGTTTTTCTCTTGAAAGGAACAGTTATTGCAGGCTCATGGCCTTTGGTTCCTTCTAACTAGCATTAAAAAAAAACTTAGTTGCATTGGATGCTGCCGAATGCATGACCTGCTGTTATGTTATCATGCCAGCGACCACGGGGCATTGCCGCCAATGTGCAGAACCCAAGCTAGCCAGTTCCAGCCACATCCATGACCTGTTGCTGTCACCCTATCCTGTTGCCATAGGTAATTTAATTCTGAAGAAAGGATAAAGTGGAAAATGAACATTGCAGTGTACATGAGCAATGAATGGATTTGGTGTGATGGTAAGGGTGCACAGCCCTTTCCACCACATGACCTAGCCCTTCTCAGCCTTTGATGGTGGCATAAATATTCACGACGACTATCTGGTGAGTAAAGTTGCAGGAGTTTGTAGGGAGCTCTGTCCTTCGAGCCACGCCGTCTGTAGGACACCACTCACGGATTTTTCGTTCGGGGTTAGCTTCCGTAGACTTAACCTACCCAAAGGTAATCCACAAGGTAGTGGGCCTGGGAGCACTTAGTCTGACCCCTCCGTGATGGCCCCTCCAACATGGGTAACCGTGTCCTGCTGAGTCTGGGGGGATCTCCCCCCGTCGGTACGGCCCATCAGATTTACACAGCTCGCAAGCCCTCCCACCATGACAAGGTGGTTTCTGTGGCGGGATATGATAGCCACACCAAAGGGAAACTACCATGACACTCACACACTCTTAAACACTTACATCACACCACACTTACACACTCTTATACACTTACATCACACCACATTCACACACTCTTATACACTTACATCATACCACACTCACACACTCTTATACACTTACATTACATCACACTCACACACTCTTATACATTTATTTAATATACCACCCTCCATTCGGGAAAAGCTACCATGCAGTACTAAACTGCAACTTCACGATAGCATATGACATAGTTAACAGCAATGAAAGTTACAAAAAGAGCCTAAACTATAAAAAGGGAAACCATCATGACCTAAAGAAGTATTTCTTAGAAACTGATTGGGGAAAGGAGCTTAGAGGACAAGATTTAAATGCTATATATAAAAAATTCTGTGAACCTTATGAAACAGGAGTCCAGAAGTACATCCCAAAGCACAAAGAAGCAGAAAAGAAAATAAAGAAATGGTTCAATACAGAATGTAAAAAATCAAAAGAAAAAAAAGATTTGTTGTGGAATAGATACAGAAGACACAATAGTGAAAGGGCATATAATAATTACAAACAGGCAAGAAACGATTATACAAGAATAAGGAGGGAAGCCCAAAAACAGTTTGAGGAGGATATCATAAATAAAAGCAGTGATCAACCGAAGCTATTTTACAGCTACATCAGAAGCAAAACCAAAGTAAAAGATAAAATACAATCCATTACGGACGAGGGAATCACCTATACACAAGAGAAGGATATTTGTGAAGCACTAAACAAGAAATTCCCATCAGTTTTTACAGAGGAAAACACTTTTGAGAGGGATTATGTGGAACATGCATGCCCACACATACTACCAGATATAAAAATATCAGAAAAAGCAATACAGGAGGAGCTAAGTAAATTAGACAAAGGAAAAGCAAATGGTCCTGATGAAATTTCATGTTGGGTACTACGTGAATGTGCAAAGGAGTTAATTTTTAATTTTCAAGAAATCCTTGAGTCAAGGTAAACTACCTGATATTTGGAAGAAAGCAAACATTGTTTTCTTATTCAAGAAAGGGAATAGACAAAATCCACTCAACTACCGACCAGTATCACTTACCAGTGTTGTAAGCAAGGTATTAGAAAAGCTTATAAGAAAAGCTTGGGTAAATCATCTAGAAGAACACAATATGATAACAGAAAGACAGTTTGGTTTCAGAAAAGAAAAATCATGTGTTACTAATCTGTTGAGGTACTATGACAGAATAACAGACACATTACAGGAAAGAGAAGGATGGGTGGACAGTATCTATTTAGATTTCAAGAAACCATTTGACACAGTACCACACCAAAGACTTTTATGGAAACTGTACCATCAAGGAGGAATTCGAGGCAAACTGTATTGTTGGATGCAAGATTTTCTCATAAGAATAGAAATGAGAACAGTACTAAGGGGAAATTACTCATCATGGAAAGAAGTGACTAGTGGAGTATCACAGGGCTCAGTGCTGGCACCAATCATGTTTTTAGTGTATATAAATGATATAGACAATAACACTGGAAATGAAAACTATTAATATGTTTGCAGATGATGCAAAAATACAAAGGAGAATTACTAACATACACTCTTGTAAAGAGCTACAAGAAGAATTAAATAAACTTCATGAATGGAGTAATACATGGCAAATGGATTTCAATGTGGACAAGTGTCATGTAATCAAGTTTGGTAAAAGTGGAAAAACACCTGATTGGTATTATACGTTAGGAAATAAAACCCTACACACATCAGAAAGAGAGAAGGACCTAGGTGTGATTATCGATAGCAGACTATCTCCGGCTGACCACATGAGTGAGAAGGTACGAAACATGTATACACTGCTTGCAAATATGAGAATAGCATTCACATACATAAATGAAGACATGCTAAGAAAGATAATAACATTATTCATCAGACCAACCCTGGAGTATGCATCAGTAGTCTGGAGTCCTCATCTCAAAAAACACATAGACAAGACTGAAAAAGTTCAAAGGGCCGCTACAAGATGGGTACCAAGCTTAAGGGATCTAAGCTAAGAAGAAAGACTAAATAAACTGAATCTACCAACACTACAGGAGGGAAGGAAAAGAGGTGACATGATTATGCTATATAAATGCATATCAGGGAAGGAGAAAATAGACATAAATGATTACTTAACCTATGGGGAAGCATCAGCAAGAGGACACAGCAAAAAAATGCATAAGAGAGGTGATAAAGACGTAAGGAAATTTGTTTCCCAAATAGAGCAATTGATCAGTGGAATGCACTACCGAATGAAATAGTGTGCCAAAACAATTCACAATTTTAAGGATATGTAAGATAAATATGGTTTAAGACACGGAACAGTACGAGCTTGACTCATTCCTGTAAAGATACAATTAGGTAAGAACTTACATCACACCACACTCACATACTCTCATACACTTACATTACAAAACACTCATACACTCTTATACACTTACATCACACCACACTGATGTAGTGTCCTCACATTCCTCACCTTATCCACACTCTAGAACACATATTTAAACTAAAACATGTCATCACACACCAGGAAACAACACACCATTCCAAACCGCGAATATCCCCATACACCACAACATTTATCCCACGACATACATTGTCACAACAATCTTTACAAACTGCATAAACGAGCCTGACCAATGTTCCGCTATATATAAATGCCACTTACGCAGTACACTCAGCACCACTGAAGTCACGCCACAGTCAAATGCTTCATCATCACACTACACCACACCATATAGCACCACACCACTCACACACTCGCCGCCAGCACAGCCGTCAGCCCGGCCAATTACCCAGGTACAATTAATTACACTTCACAAACACTGATTCAGCCAGACTAACGAGGCGGTGGGGAGATTCATACTCGTATATTAATACTGAAGAGAGACAAAACAGGCAAAACAGGGAGTGAGGTAGGTGGGCAAACTGGGTGAGGCAAGTGGGAGGCAGATGTCTGAGGCAGGAGGAAGAGCAAGTGGGAAAGAAAGCTGCGAGAGAAGGTAGACAAGTGTGATAAAAGTGCAGGGAAGGTGTGTGACAGCAGTAGGAAGTGTGTGAGTATGACAACAGCTGCATATCACTGTTGAACTAGGAAGGGACTTACTGCCATTCCGTTTCAGTCCCGTTCCCATCCAAATGCTCTTATAACACACACACACACACACACACACACACACAAGCACATACAGTACACACTCATTTATTAAACTGACTAACAATAGTTGCTTTGGGTTGTACAAATGTGATAATATTATTCCAGAAAACACTCAGCAATACCATTAATTTCTTAAATATAACTGTGAATTATGACATGATTTTATCATATAATTATGTTATAGTTGTATAGTGGCATAGTATTAGCAGGAAGTTAGTAATATCAAAGTATTACTATATGAGTATTACAGCATTATACTAGCGTTTATGATTAAACATTACACAATGATTATAGCCATGACACAATAATGCAATAATTTTATATATATATATATATATATATATATATATATATATATATATATATATATATATATATATAATTGCAACCGTATGTTAAAGGGAATTTGTGAAACCAGAGATTTCATGAAATCCCTTGGGAATTAGAGAAATGAGTTTGTTAGGATGGATTAAGTAAGGTTAGGTTAATGTAGGTTGTGGTTATATATATATATAAATATATATATATATATATATATATATATATATATATATATATATATATATATATATATTGCAAACCGTATGTTAAAGGGAATTTGTGTAACCAGAGATTTCATGAAATCCCTTGGGAATTAGATAAATGAGTTTGTTAGGATGGATTAAGTAAGGTTAGGTTAATGTAGGTTGTGGTTAGATTAGGCTGAGCTAATCTAGGTTAGGTTAGGTTAGGTTAGGTTAATTTAGATGAACGTTTAACATAACTTAGCATTAATCAAATTAACCTAACTAACCTAGCCTAGCGTAACCTAAAAAAAAATCTAGATTATCCCAGCCTAACCTAACTGCAGCCTAACTCATTTCACGAGTTCCCTAGAGATTTCATTAAAGCCTACTTCCTAAACAATCCACCAAGACGAAGTAGTCATATTGCATTACAAAAATATATCAAGGTGAATCTATCCATTGACATATATCAAGAGCTTGAACATTGTCATATTCACGAGATTTGGTAACCAGAAGACCTGTACATATTACAGCAATAGTAGAGGCCTTTAAGACCCTAACTTATTAAACTTGCGATACAGCAGAATAACCATAAGAGTGTAATTGTCGTTTATGTACCAGTAAAATGTGTTAAGCATTATTTATTCTTAAAATAGCATATGTAATATCAACTCACATCTGTAGAACGAGTGGTATCGATCTGAAACATATAACGTTATTCATTTTGATGTGCAGTAACTCTGCGGTTAAATAAAACCATTCATTTTCCATTCATCTTCTCTTATTGCAATGTCATGATTGTGTTACCATGTATCTCAAGTCACGCCATCTTAGTACCGTATTTTACCCTGTCTGCTTCTGGACTGGTGATTGGCCGCTGCTGGTGATGACATTATATCAGTTTATTCAAGAGCGATCAAGGATGGGACGCTGTTTCACTTTGTTCAGTTTTGCTGGGTTTTGTTTGATTCTGTTCCTTTTGCTACACCCAAGACTTAACATGTGTGGTATATGGTACCTTCCCTGACACACCTTCATCCTAGACTCGTCTGTCTTTGGTTGCCAACTCTTTCTCCTTTTACAGAGTATTCTGGTCTTAGCTACCACATGTCGCTTTTTGCCTCGTTCCCCTTTCATTCATTCATTGCCAGACGCCATGTATCCCAGACGGGGTGGCCAATGGCTTAGAGTTAATTGTTTTACAGGGAAGGGCACTAATCCTCCACCAACCCCACTTGACACGTAGGGATGCCAACAGCATCTGGTGTTCCCAGGCGGTCACCCATCCAAGTACTAACCAGACCCAACGTTGCTTAACTTCGCTGATCGGAGGGGAAGCGGTGTACTCAACGTGGTATGGCCGTTTAAATGTGCATGTTTCAGAAAACTTTTATTTTCTCTCTCTCTCTCATGGCAAGAGTCGTCCAGAAGTTATCTCTTGAGCTCTACAAAGTCACATCTTTAATTCTTTAATGATAAAGTCGTCTTTCAAAATGGATTTTCTGTTGGCCTGAGTGCTTTTGTCCAGGCAAGCAATCTTATTTGCACCTACATATTCAAGTAAGGACGTGTAATATTGATGCAAAACTTATGGTTTGATATCAGTCTTTAAACTACATATCTGTCTTCTACATATGCCTGTCCAACAACAGTCCACAGAAGAACTGAGGAAGACAGGATCAAGACAGATGCAATCCGTGGTTACTGATGATTAGCTGCCAGCTTATCTATATTCCATTTGACATCATTTCAACACGTGTTTTACTCATGTCTTCATCTTTCTTCTCTCTCTCTCTCTCTCTCTCTCTCTCTCTTTCACCTGTCAGCCAGTTCACATAAATACCGGTATTTATGATGATAATACCGTCATTCACGACACAAACAAACAAGTAGAGTCAATAAAAATTTTGGTTACATGACTCTCTATATCATGGATAAATATTCATAAGATTAATATCAAAATTACACCAAAGTTATCAGTGCTGAAGTTCAGTGATGCTAATTTTAAGAATATCTCCAAAGAACGGAATTGGAGAACAAGCGCAAGAACAGCAAATGTTCCCATTCTTCTACAAACCTGCTTTAATACGAGTACTCTATTGCATGGTTATATTCAAAATATTTTCTTCATTTTACTCTCCTTAACATCCCTCTCCTACATACCTCTCTCCCGAACCCGTTTCCTACAGAAGTCTTAGTCGCCCATTCCCCTCTACCTTCTTTCACCCTTCTACCTCTCTCAACCTCACAATTTTCTCTCTCTCGAGCGCGAACTCTTTTCACTAAAACCCCTTCACTTCTATCTCACCTTTCTCGTTTCATCTGTACTCCTTCACGTTTTCTCTGCCACCCTCCTTCATTACTTACCATCCCCAACCCCGTTTCTACCGCAGCTGTAACCTTCCCCCAGGCAGCCACAAATGACTCCTTCATATACTGTAGACCCGTACGAGGCAATGGGCTTTAATTCACCTCCCATCTGGCCCCTCTTCTCCTTGATGGCACCCTAGTTGTCAGAGGGGCGAGGAACGAGCTGTGTGTGTGTGTGTGTGTGTGTGTGTGTGTGTGTGTGTGTAAGAGAGAGAGAGAGAGAGAGAGAGAGAGAGGACGGTGGACTGCGAATCACTTGAAGGGACAGAACCGAGAAGCATGCAAGAAGCTGTTGATTGAGATGAAATTATTGATAGCACCTGAGTCATGATAAAGATAAGTATATTCGGCAAAATTTGTTGAGGTGGTATGAATGGCTGCAAACAGTCCAGCATGATTGTGGATGATAAAAAAAAAAAAAAAAAAAAAAAAAAAACTAACTTGCCAGGATAAATCAAAACATATTAAGAAGTGGATAAGAGGACTGTGGATGGAGAACAGCAGTAAATGGAGTATTGCAAGGGAAGAGGATTGATCATGATAAGAAAGGGAAAAATTTTTGTTACATGATGGAAGAAGCAAATCACCAATACTTTGTCCGGAAAGTCTGGTAGGAATTGGATAATACCCGAACTGAGGCTAACAAAAGCATTAAAAATAAAGGAGGAGATCTTCCAGCCAACGAAAGTGTACGAGTGATTCAAGCCAGAAGTACTGTCAGATGACAGTGGGAGGGGTGGGTCATATTGTCAGATATGAACATGTGGGAGGGGTGGGTCATTGGAATTGTCAGATGACAGTGGGAGGTGGGGTCATACTGTCAGAATGACAGTGGAGGTGTGGGGTCATCATTGATCAGCAATGACAGTGGGAGGTGTGGGTCATATTGTCAGATGTTTACAGTGGCTGAGGGTGTGGGTCATATTGTCAGATGTACAGTGTGGAGGGGTGGGGTCATATCTCTGTCATGTTGATGACAGTGGGAGGGGTGGGGTCATATTGTCTGAAGTATGATAGTGGGAGGTGTGGGTCATATCTGTCAGATGAGACAAGTGGGAGGGGGTGGGTCTATCAGGAAACAGCATTTTGTGGGAATAAATCTTGCTTTAAATCGATGTGCAGTCTTCCTGGGTGGGACGTGTGGAAGTTTAAGGTTTATGTGCGAGCGTTATTGGTGTGGTGGTAAGTGTGTGGTGTGAAGGTGTAGGTGGTAAAGTATGTATTCTTGGAAGTGTGGTGGTAAGTGTGTTATTGACAGGAAGGTGTGGTGGTAAGTGGTGTTGTGGAGGTGTGATGGTAAGCTGTGTTTATTGTAGGTGTGGTGGTGGGTGTGTGTTGTGGGTGTTGTTTTGTCTGTTGCGGGAGAGTGTGATGGTGTGTCTTGTGGGAGTATGGTGGGAATGTGTCAATGGTGTTAAGTGTGTGGTGTGTGGGTGTAACGGTGGGAAGTGTGTGGCGTGTTGGTGTGGTGGTAAGAGTGTGGCGTGTTGGTGTGGTGGTAAGAGGAGAGTCTTCTGATGGTGCAGTGGTAAGTGTGTGTTGTGCAGGTGTGGTTGTGAAGGTTGTGTGGAGATGTGAGGGTAGAGGTGGTATTGGTAAACAGAGTGAGTGGTCATGAGTACAAAGAGTTGCTTTAGAAGGTGAGTGTGACTGTGGGAGTTGGTGTAGGGTTGGGTGGTAAGTGTGTGAGTTATGTAGAGGTTGGTGTGGCTGTAAAAGGTTGTTAGAGAATGGGCGCAGGGATTGTATTGTTGTGAGTGTGGGTTTTGGGGATGTGACTGTGAGTACGAATAATGATTTTTTGAAGACTTACTATTGGATTTTTTTTTTTTTTTTTTTATTTTTTTTTGAAAATGAGCCCATTTGCAGTTTATTGGTTTAGTTTTGTTGTATGTTTGATAACATCAGCTAGGTTGACGACCAGA
>NW_027644747.1:0-24990 GCF_032717465.1 Coenobita brevimanus | reverse complement strand
TCTGCCCCCTCCTTCTGGCACCTTGCCAAAAACCCTTCTAACAACTTTACCTCATCATCCTTCCCTCTTCTTTTCTACTCTGATGGCTCTGTTGCTATTTCTTCTACTGATAAAGCAGATCTCTTCACTCATTCTCCCCCATTTCCACCTTAGACGATTCCGGTACTGTTCCTCCATCACTTCCCCCCTCTGACTTTCTCATGGCTGACATTAAAATTTCTTCAGTTGATGTATTTTCTGCTGCCACAGGCCTCAATACTAATAAGGCATTTGGGCCTGATGGAGTCCCTCCTGTTGTTCTCAAGAACTGTGCTTCTGTGCTTCCACCCTGCCTAGGCATACTCTTTCGCCTATGTCTATCAACCTGTAACTTTCCTTCTTGCTGGAAATTTCTCTCATTCAGCCAGTCCCAAAGAAAGGTGACCATTCCCAACCCTCTAACTATCGTCCAATTGCTTTAACATCCTATATCTCAAAGGTTTTTGAATCAGATCTTAATTGAAAAATTTTAAAGCATTTATCCTATCAAAACCATCATTCTGATCGTCAGTATGGGTTCCATCAGGGACGCTCCACTGCCGACCTTCTCACCTGCCTTTCAGACTCCTGGTCATCCTCCTTCCAGGACATGGCGAAAGCTTTTCCATTGCACTTGATATCTCAAAGGCTTTCGATCGAGTCTGGCAAAAATCTTTAATTTCCAAACTGCCTTCTTACGGTTTCTATCCTTCTGTCTGTGCCTTCATCTCTAGCTTCCTTTCTGGTCGTTCTATAGCCGCTGTTGTAGACGGTCATCATTCTTCTCCTAGATCTATCAACAGTGGTGTTCCTCAGGGCTCTGTCTTTTCACCAACTCTCTTCCTTTTATTCATCAATGACCCTCTAAGCTGTAAATCTAACCCTATCCACTCATACGGTGATGACTGCACCCTTCATCTTTTCATTTAGTCCCACAACGTCCATCTCAATAGATGCTTCAATAAACAAGGGATGAGACTATGGCACATCTAATGTCTGACTTGGCTCGTATCTCTGACTGGGGTAAAAATAATCTGGTTGTTTTTAATGCATCAAAGACTCAGTTTTTACACCTATCAACCCGACAAAATCTTCCAGAGGTATACCCACTAATGTTTAACCCGCCCCATCCCGACGTTTTCTGGGCAGTGGTACGCCCCAGTCCCGACATTTTTGGGCCTTTTTTTTTTTGTCTCAAACATCCGCTTTTGGTGAGAAACATCGAAAATTCATAGAGAAATCGCTAACCTGAGGTTTAAAATACTCGATCAATGTACGAGTACCTCCTTACCTGACTGGGTTTTCTAACAGGCTGGCACCAAAGAAAACGAGTTCTATGGGAGGATAACTATTTTATCCATTCATAAACAGTATTTATTTATTTACTTCGTATGAATTTATATGTAGTACAAGAGTATACTGGTTTTCAAACAGTAATATAGGCATTATAAGCATTGTTTCACTCACTAACTCATCACCATTCATGACCTTTTTTTTTCACATTACCTGATCATCATTTCTGACTATTTCTTCCTCTAATGCTATGTAAACTTTGTCCACCATATTGTCATCAATTGGGGATTCACTCTGGCCCTGAATGTCTTTATTGGCCAGGTCACTGGTAACAGGTGAATTGCCAAGACAATGGCGTGCAGGGGGGGGAGAGGTTATGCGGTGTAAGGCATTGTCCCTGCTTGGCATCTTGTAGAGGAATAGGGGAAGGTGTCCCGTGTATACGTGCCAAAAATCACTCGTGAAATCACTCGCGACAATTGAAAATTGTGCGAATTAGGGACCTTGCAATGTTGCTGCGTTAATTCACGTCTCCAGGATATGAGTGCACATCATGTGAGGATGTGAATTCACGTCTCTGGGACGCGGCGGGTTAATAATATTCAGCTAATCCTGCATCATTCTTGAACATGCTTGGGGTTTCATTTACTCGGGACTTATCTTGGGAACATCATATTACATATCTTGTAAAATCTGCTTCCAAGAGATTTGGTATGCTAAGACGACTCCATTCCTTCTTTACCCCTGCACAATTGTTGAATTTATCTAGGGGTTTTATCTGCCCCTGTGTGGAGTACAACTCTCATGTGTGGGGAGGCTCTCCACATACAGCTCTTCTCAAAAGGGTGGCGTCAAAGGCTTTTTGTCTCATTAACTCTCCTCCTCTTACTGACTTCCTTCAATCTCTGTCTCTTCGTCACATTGTTGCATCTTTATCTCTTTGCTATCGCTACTTCAATGGTCACTGCTCCTCTTAACTGTATACTTGCATTCCTCCACCTCTACGACTGACACATAGCACCTATCTAGCAGTAAACTCTCATCCCTTTTCTGTTAAACTCTGTAATGCAAGAGTTAACTGTTACTCCCAGTCCTTCATTTATGCAACAGGTCAACTCTAGAACTGTCTCCCTCTGTCTGTGTTTCCTGCATCCTATGATCTCCAGTCTTTCAAACACAGTGTGTCCAGGCATCTCGAAAAAATTCGATCTTGATTTTGGCTCTCTCTTGTATTTTGTTTTTCTCTTGGAAAGAACAATAATTGCGGCTTGCGGCCTTTGGTTCCTTCTTCTTCGCATGAAAAAACTCTTTCCCTTACGATAACATTATTTACCAAGATTTCCAATGTGGCCAAAATCAGGTCTAATATGCTAACTCCTCGTGTTGGGGAGTCTATGAAATGATGCAATGAATGTTCTTGCAAGTTAGTGTACAGGTCCAACCCTGTGTGTGACAATAGAGTCTCTCCCCATATGGCAGTTAGTAAATTAAAATCACCAATGATTAGGGTATTATGGGTGCTACATATTTCAGCAATTTGGCTGTATATTTCACTACCTGTATTACTGGACTGTGCAGGTGGACGATAATTCAGTCCAAATACTGTTTTGCCACGGGATGTATTTCTGAGTTGAAGATAAATACAATTAACATTATCAATAGAGGGCTTAGGAATTGCGACTGGGTGAAGTCCTACTTTAATATATAACAGTACACCGCCCCTACTAAATTGTTTTTCTAATTACTAAAAGTTGTACTCAGCTAAAAAATGCTCGTTGTTTCGTGTTGAGCCATGTTTCTATTACGCCTATTACATCATAGTTTTCAGCAAGAACATAAGCCTCTAAATCAGAAAATATACTTCACAAACTATGCGCTTTCAGAAGAAGACCCTTAATATCCTTGCCTCCATTTGTCTGCTTATGATTCATGACATCTACATCAACTCGTCTATAGGCCTCATATGATGAGTGATTTTTTGCCACAAAAAACACACTGCATCATCCAATAAACGACCAAGATAAGCAGAGCCAACTGCATTTAAGTGTAGATCATCATGTGGAAACAGAGCCCACTGCTTATAGAAGTGATTCCAGATGTCTACAAACTCAGTTCCCTCCTGTAAGGAAAGTGACTTAATACGATTATTTAAGCTAAAAGCCTTGCTGTAAAAGAGACTGCTTGTGGCAACCCTGGGGAGAACACCTGAAATAAGAAAATTATTAGTTTTTTCCTTGTCATGCTGCAGCATCGACTTGAACTTGTTCAGGAGCTCTTCAGGCCAGGTTCACATTACATTGTTGCCTGCGTGTATGATAACCAGACTGTCATTGGTTGTATCTTCCAAGACAGTGTGCACAGCCTTAGTTACATCAAGTCCAGCACCTGGAATGCAATAACGCTTTCTTTTAGTTGGTGCTTTGCCACAGAACTCCACAAGCTGTACACAGATGACTGAGTCCCCCACCAGTCGAGCCTCATGAGTTTCTTCTTCAGCATCAACCAATATCCAGGACCTATTGTAGGTAGTGACTGGTAAAATGCGTCGCATCCTTGTCACTCTCGCACCATATCACACTACCTGGAAATTATCCTATTCCGATGGGTGTTGGTTAGTTTCAGTGGCAGCGTAATAACCGAACTGAAACTTAACAAATTAATCACCAGTCTGGCTAAAATTCGATCCTGGGCCCTCGTGCATCGTAGGCGCGCACGTTACCACTGAGCCAGAGAGAGGATGCCCGCTTTGCCTCTAAGCAACACAGGCTTGTATATTACTCTATTACATCACTCCTTTCTCCCATTGGTGTTTAATTTTGTCAGTTTTGAACACACTGTAACGTTGCATCGGAGGCCACCAATGGGGGAGCTGTGGACCACACCAGACAGCTCACCCCAGAGATGTAACGACTAGGACGCTACCAGCAACAACATCATTGCCCTCTAAGCCTCGCCTCATATCCCACACCACTGCCAACCAATGTAATGACCGGACTGAAACTTAACAAATTAATCACACTGGTCTGACCGAGATTCGATCTCAGGCCCTTGCGCTTCATAGGCGCAAACGTTACTACTGAGCCAAAGAGAGGATCCCCGCTTTGCCTCTAAGCAACAGGGACTTTTATAGACCCCATTACAGCAGGAGGAGGGACAATGTCAATGTTGCCTTGGGCAACAGCAGACCTTGACAGAGGGGTATTGCTCTCCTCCACAGTGCTTCCAATGTTGCTCGCAACAAACTCCTCGAACATAACAATCCTGCAAGTCAGGATAATAATTTTGTTAGTAGCTTCAGACAGCTTTACCTCAAGATCACGCTGGAGTTTGCACATCTTGCAAACAAAAGAGCGGTCGATGAAAAAAAAAATCCAGTGAAGCTACCGGTGGTGGCTGTGCACGTAACGTTCCGGGGCATTTTGATTGCTGCTGTTCTAAAGAATTCAAAGTTAATTGAATGCTGTCAAGTGAAAAATGTGTTATCACCTGAAATGAAGGTACTAAAAAATTTTCATAGAATAACATAACACTACATGAAGCAGTACCTGTAAACAATAAATAAATTTATTTGTACCTGAAAAAAAAAAAGTGTTACAAAACCTTGGAGAGCTAAAGGAGACAGGGCGACATGGAGGCGATTTGTTTGTTGCCACCCCTTACGTGATTGATGCATCTGGCTATAGGTAGACAGAAAGACAGATACAGAGAGAGATTTTTTCTTCAGCTAAGTGGGTCATAGGAGCCTGTAGTTGGTTGGGCACGTATTCTTGTAAGGAAACTCCCTAACACCTTTCCTTAAGTGATTTATTTTGCTTGTGACACTTTACAGTCCTCCCCTGTGTTACATAAATCGATCTAATATCGCCATACTCTGCATAAGCAACGTACAGAAGGATATTAAACCAGGCATTATAATAAAAAAAAAAACACTAAGAAAGAGGTGTTAGGGAACTCCTTACCCGATGAGAATACATGCCTTGGTTAACATGTAAGGAAAATTTGATGCGTTTTAGTTATGAGGTAAGAATCAGCCTTCTTGGTTACTAGTCAAATTAGCCATCCAGTCTCAAACATTTGGTCATTAATGAAACTGAAAGAGGTTATGAGGCAGGAATGAGTCTCCTTGGCTATTAGTAAGATTTACCCTCCAATCTGACAACATTTGGCCATTAACGGAGCTGGCTAATATTCCTAAGCTGAGAGAGGCTTGGTATATTTCTCTACCCTAATATTTCACCTCTTCTGCTTGTTACTTACCTCTGCTGGTTAATATTCGTAAGCTGAGAGAAGCTTGGTATGTTTCTCTTCCCTAATATTTCACCTCCTTTACTTGTCACTTTCCTCTGCTGGCTAATATTCCTAAGCTGAGAGAGGCTTGGTATGTTTCTCTGCCCTAATATTTCACCTCGTCTATTCGTCACTTTTTCCTCTGCTGGCTAATATTCCTAAACTGAGAAAGGTATGTTTCTCTGCCCTAATATTTCACCTCTTCTACCTGTCACTTTCCTCTGCTGGCTAATATTCCTAAGCTGAAAGAGGCTTGGTATGTTTCTCTGCCCTCATATTTCACCTCGTCTACCTGTCACTTTCCTCTGCTGGCTAATATTCCTAAGCTGAGGGAAGCTTGGTATGTTTCTCTGGCCACTGATACAGATGTTACCCTAATATTTCACCTTCTCTACTTGTCACTTTCCTCTGCTGCCCTAATATTACACCTCTCCTACGTGCCACTTTTCTCTGCTGACTAATATTCCTGAGCTGAGAAAGGCTTGGTATGGTTCTCTGGCCATAGATCAAAGTGATTGACAGTCCTTAAGTGTTAGTATTTGTAGTGGAATATTATGCAAATTTATCTATGACTAACTGTACGAATGTGTTCATATATATATATAAAATAGTAGGGTATTACAGTGAAGGCTGAGAACTACAATGAAAGTTGGAAAGTACAGTGAAAGCCAGAAAGCACACTGAAGATAGGGAAACACAAAAGTATGGTAAAAACAGGGCAACAACGAAGAAAGGATCGGAGAATGATGATCAGGAAAACAACTGAGAAAGAAAGAAGTTACAGAAGCACAATGGAGATATGTCGAGAATATAAACAAGGGTAGGGAAATCAGAATCACAAGGTAGGAAAGCAATGAAGTTAAGGCTACATACAAAACTAACCACAGAACATATAAGGGTAAGGCAAGATCAAGGTCTTCGCGATGCAGTGATCTCTGAGAAATCTGACTCCTGTGCTGGTGTGAAGAGCGTCAGGCCTTGAATATGAACATGAATAATACTCTGTTAAAGGATACGATACTGATACTGCCGTTATTACCATTCTGTACACGGAAAGTTGTAGATTAAGTGATGGTAGGAAGATGTGTCTCAGCGATAATCTTGCATGTGTCCTGTGCCCGAATTCTCACCACATACTACCAGGACGGCTCAGTAAATTATAAATACGCAACCAACGCAGCTCAGAAAGTCAAAAGACACACCCAAAATAGCAACCAAAGCAGCTCAGCAAGTCAAAAAAACACAAGCAAAATTATGAAAATAACACAGCAAGTAAAAAACAGCTCAGAAAAAAAAAACAACAGAACGGCTCAGCAAGACAATAAACGCAACCAAAACAGCTCAGTAAATCAAAAAGCACAATAAGCAGCTCAGCAAGACAAAAAAAAAAAAAAAAAACGCCTCAGCAAGTCAAAAAACACAACCAAAACATGTCATAAAACAAAGAAGCACAACACAGCTCAGAAAATAAAAGAACACAACAAAACAGCTCAGTAAATAAAAAAACATGATCAAAACAAAAGAGCAAGTAAAAAAAAAACACACACAAAACAGCTCAGCAAATAAAAACACAACAAAACAGTTCAACATATGAAAAAAACAACCAAAATAGCACAGCAAGTCAAAATAACAACGAAAATAGCAGAGCAAGTTAAAAAAAAAAAAAAAAACGCAGGAAAAACAGCTCAGCAAGCAGGGAAGTGGGCAGCACACATACCAGTTCCTTTATGTTTTCCCAGTGAAAGAGAACGGGGGAAATTTTTTTATCCTTTCACCCCTCCCTCAGAAAAAGAGGAAAGATAAAAATCCTCTAATGGCCACTGCTTACCTGGGGGCAGCCTCGATGGTTTCTTAAAAGCAAGGTGAAGGAAAAAGAAAACTAACACGAACAGTAGGAACTCGGTCACCATCTTGCCTCTTCTGTCTCCCTCTCCCTCTCTCTCTCTCTCTCTACTGCCTGCGCTGTTTCTCCTCGCGGCGGTATCTGAGAGTGCTGTATGAGGTGCAGGGAATGCAGGACCCGCCCTTCCACGCATGCGCAATCATTCTTTCAGCCGAGGGGAGTGTGGGAGGGGGCAGATGAGGATAACCCGGCTCCAAGATAATGTTAAGAGGGTGGAAAATACAACATAGCGATGTTCAATGTATAATGCAACACTGGATTTCTAAATAAAATATATAAAAGGAAGTAGGAATGATTATATTTAAACACATTAAAACAAGACTGTGTATAACATTTACAGTAGAGAAATAAGTGTAAAGTCTTAACAAAAATAATTTAAAACATCTTTCCTATCACAGCCTTCTTCCTGATCGTCAGCATGGGTTCCGTCAGGGACGCTCCACTGGTGATGATCACCTACCTTTCAGACTCTTGGTCATATTCCGTTCGGGATTCTGGCGAAAGCTTTGCCATTGCACTTGACATCTCAAAGGCTTTCGATCGAGTCTGGTATAAATCTTAAATTTTCAAACTGCCCTCTTGCAATTTCTGTCCTTCTGTATGTGTCCTTATCTCATGCTTCCTTTCTTGTCGTTCTATAGCTGCTGCTGTAGACAGCCACCGTTCTTCTCCTAGAGCTATCAATAGAGGTGTTCCTCAGGGCTCTGTTCTATCACCAACTCTCTTCCTTTTATTCATCAATGACCTTCTAAGCTGTACAGCTAACCCTATCCACTCATACGTTGGTGACTACACCCTTCGCCTTTCCATTCGCATCTCTCAGCGTCCAATTCATCAGGTACTTCAGCAAACAAGGGACGAGGCTATGGCACACCTAATGTCTGACTAGGCTCATATCTCTGACTGAGGCTAAAGTAATCTTGTTTTGAATGCATCAAAAGCTTAGTTCTTACATCTTTCAACTCGTCAAACTATTCCACAGGAGTATCTTCTATTATAGAGCAATATTGCATATCTGACTTCTGACTTGGGCTCATATTCTTATGGGTTGAAGAAGCTCCCTAACACCTCCTCCTTATCGATTTGTTTTGCTAATTGCATCTTACTATCTTTGTCATTTAAATCATTCAAATACCATCATACTCACCATAAACAGCATACACTTACATCCTCATCTCACACTGCCACAGGCTCCAGCAGCAGTTGTTCAGTACAGCAAGGACATTGCCCAGTGAGTTGTTCTTCCTATGGTCAGCCTTTAGGTGTACAGTACACAAGATCAGCTGTGGTGTTGTCAATAAACACTGGCTTTTTAAGTTCAGTGTCTTTATTTTCCAAATAATTACACTGAATGCTTTCCAACTTCACTTCACTATTCTCACAAGCACTGGAACTATACAAACTTTACGAACTGCAATTGCACTTAATGCTTGACAATACTTCACTATTTTCACGAGTACCGATTGTATACAAACTTCAGTATCACTTCACTGTTTGCCAACAACACTTCACTGTCTTCATAAGTATTGAAAATATACAAACTTCACTGCACTGACACTGCACTACGCTCAAACGCAATTGAAAACTGACTGAGCCTATCTAGTCCCTTCTCCATCTTTATATAAAATTTCACTCTTCTAGAGACTTCTAGCACATGCTCGACGTGGCAACAGTTGAAACAGTTACCAACTATGAGACATCAAAACATGCCTGAGTTTACTTACATTGCATAACACTGTAAATTATTTAGGATAGAAATATAAATCAAATTACATAATTTAACAAGCAATCACATAACTAAAACATTCTATGGAAAGAAAGAGCACAAAAAGTAATGCAACACTTAATGAAATAACTACACTCACAAAGGCAGGCAAACTGGCAATCTGACTCATACCAGAACTACCGGAAAGATCAGGAATCAATGAGTAACTTCTAGACTACCTAGCTACCAAATCCGGCTTCTTAAGACTACTCCCTCCCTAATTCTTTGTGGTCCCGAGAAACTACACAGTATATACAAATATAAACCTTAATCCTAATGATGCGTCTGACTATACACAAAATGATCTTTCAACTTATCAGGTCTTCTTCTAAGCAGCTTCCGACGGCGTCCTTTCTCCTCCACACAGTCCACTCCTTCTGGAAGGTCTTGGTCCTCTTCTTGATTCACTTCTTCCCTCGGGAAGCTGTCAACATCCTCTTGCACTTCAGCTCTGTGTTCCTCCTCAACATCCTAGCTGCAAGAGAGCATAATTCCTCAGAGACGTCCCAGCTGTACTGTCCTGGCCCTTGGTACTGCCACAGACGGTTCACGTGTACCACCTTTGGGCGAGACTTCCTGCCTCCTCAAACCGATATATTACATCTGATAGAGGGTCCAACACAGGGTAAGGCCCATCTCATGGGTTCTGTAGCTTCAGTTACTGTTGGAGCTTGAATTCATGCGGGAAGTTTCCCGCCACCACCCACGCCTGAGGCTTGCTTGGCATGGGCGGGCAGTCTGCCTCGGGCCATCCTACAAGGAGGACGCACCCTTGCATGTACATATTAGAATAAATCTAAAGCAGGCCTCACTGTTTCCATCTCCCTCCTGGTTCTCACGCCAACATGGTGCAGTGGAGTTATACAGGTAACCCAGGAGTGGTGCCGTCAGTGCTCGAGCAGTCGAACCTTGAGTCAAAAGACTTGTTCCGCTGCATGCCGCCAGGAGACCAAGCACATAGCAACATGTACAGTGTGCCACCACCCCAGCTACAACCTCCAGAAATGGGGACAGCCTACATGCCAGCATACCCAACTCTGCACCCAGAAGCACAGACCAAGTGATGAGTATCTGCACCACCAGTGGCTGGTGGTAAGGCTACTATGGGAATGTCGCCATCCCATTTAGAAGCATGGCCCGTGGCGTCGAGTGCTACAGCTTTGGTTGCAAGTGGGTCCCACCCTTGGCCGTGGGTTCCGTGAGATTGCTGTGTGATCCTGAAGTGCATCAATGTGTGAATGCACGGGTTGCCAAGCATAGATTCGAGGCCATGCAAACAAAGGAGGCCATTGGCATGGTAAGGAGCATAGTGGTGAGCCCCAGTACTGTATGGGCATGGTCAGACTTCTTCACATGCACACAGGAGAACCCACTGAGTGGTGTTCTCATATGGTGGTGGTCCAGAAGAAAGATGGGCGGCCGTGCAGAACAGTGGAGTATCAGTGACTCAACCAGGCAATCCAGTGGGAGACCCACCACACCCGACCCACATTTGATGCAATCATTAGCGTGCCAAAGCACATGTTCAAACCAGTAGTGAATGTTTATTTAAAGTTCCATCAAATCCACCTCGATGAGGAGAGCAAGAAGATAATCACATTCATCACACTGTGGGACCACTTCCTCTAACAGCGCACACCCATGGGCCACTGTACAAGGCAGGAAGCCCTTACCAAGCACTTCGATGATGCAACAGCAGAGATCCCCAGTAAACTGAAATGTGTCGACGACACGCTCCTGCAATACCATAGCATTCCTGATGCTCTCTGGCACACATACCAGTTCTTGTGAACATGTGCAGAAAACAGGATCACTCTCCACCCAGACAAGTTCCGTTTCTTCAGAAGCGTGACCTTCTCAGGTTATCAACTCAGCTGGGAGGAGTATCAGCCTAGCCAGGACTTGCTAAGCAGTATAACCAGTTTCCAGATGCCTCCACGCCCCTCCCTCACAGATATCCTATCGTGGTTTGGGCTTGTGAACCAGGTGGCGCCACTCCTCACCATTGCAGCATTCATGGAGCCCTTCAGAGAATTATTGAAAAAACTGTCAGGGAAAGTGGTGTACTGAAGCGGCCAACTCCAGTCCATCTTCGAGTCAACAAAGGAGGCTATAGGCCAGCTTGTGGGGAAGGGCCTCCAGTATCATGACCACAAGGCCCACCGCAGTGTTCACCGACTTCAACATTCTTGGCATCGGCTTCGTGGTCATGCAGCAGTACTGCCAGTGTGTGTCTCAAGAAACCCCCTTGTGCTGCAGGGGTGGCTGGTTATTGGCCCTATGCGGAAGCCGCCATCTGACAGTGGCCGAGAAAAACTACTTAACATTGGAGAGGGAGACCGTTGCTATTGTATGGTGCCTGAAAAGGCACACCTGTCCCTGCTGGGCTGTCTGGACCTCACCTTCATCACAGACCACACTGCACTCACCAAGATCTTCAAGGACAAAGAGCTGAGAGACATCAGCAACCCCTGCATACTCAATCTCAGGGAGAAGACACTGATGTACTCATTTCACATAATGTACCTAATGGAGGAGGCGAACCGCACAGCAGACACTCTCTCAAGATATCCCCTGCTATGGGGCAGACAGGACGAGACAGATCTGGTGGAGGACGAAGCTACATATGCCGCGGTCACGGCAGCGATGGCTTGCACCCTAGAAAATGAGGAAGGCGCCATTTTGGATCTCCATCAAGTGGAGGATTAAGATTTCCAGGATGAGGACTACAGGCTCCTCCATGAGCGCATGAGTGCTGGGAACTGGGCCGACTGGAAGGATTAGGAGCCAATAGCACTCTGCCTGTACTGCGGGATGAGGAGGGACCTGTCATGCCAGAAGGACACTGTCATGTTCGCTAGAGATGAGGGGCACCTGCGACTTGTAATCCCCAAAGCCCTTCATCGTGCGGTCCTAGCCAATCTCCACAAAGGTCACAAGGTCAGAGACTCCATGCTCAGGTGCACCAGGCAATGCATGTACTGCCCCAGCATAGATACTGAGGTGAAGTAGAAGCGAAGGCACTGTCATGTGTACGAAATCAATGCCCCATCACAACCCGCGGAACCCTTGCTGCCCACACTCCCACCTGAGTACACCTTCCAGCAAATGGTGGCTGACCTTTTCCAAGTCGCTTGTGCAGACAAGCTAACCGGCTGGTTGGAGGTGGAGCATCTGGCCAGGGGCACTGCCAGCTCATGGCTTATAACAGCCTTTCATAAGTGGTTGAAAAGGTTCGGCATCCCAGAGGTTGTCTTGTGAGGGGGTTATGAACCTCGTAAGTGGGGAAATGAGGGCATTCCCATCCGTGTGGCATGTGCAGCTGAGGGTGTCATCAGCCCATGAACCACAGTCCAACGGCCGAGCAGAGGCTGCAGTCAAGTCCGCCAAGAGGCTACTGAGGAACAACACCCACCCAGGAGGCTCCCTGGACTCGGATGCTGCTGCTAGGTCCTTATTGCTGTACCTCAATACCCTGCTACATGATACTGATGTATCCACAGCCCAGCTGCTGATGGGATGTCAGCAGAGAGACTATGTACCTGCTGCCAAAGAACACTACATGATCAGCAGCCGATGGGCCAGGATGCCGAGAAGCAGGGAATGGGCCATGGCCCACACTGGGGATGCTGAGGCCATGAGATTCAACCAGATGGCACACAACGTCGCCCCTCTCGACCCAGGACAGTGGGTGCACCTACCGAACCAGGAGATGGGGTGATGGGACAGTGTCGGGGTTATCGTTGACACCCCACCCTCAAGGCAAATACCTGGTGCAGCTGGACGGCAGTGGGTGAGCCTCCCTAAGAAATCGTCATCACCTACGCCCCTACGATGAGTGAAAGGAACAGATACCCACCACACACATTAAGGATGGTCCCCATCGGGAGGCTGACCACAGGGGGGAAGCCCCTCAGCCTCTCCTTCCCCTAGAGAGGCTGCAGAATGCTAGGCATGCCCCAAGACACCTAGAAAACTATGTACAGTGACATTGAAGTGTTGTGTACCCCTGGGCATGTCAAGGTGTTTTGTAATGTGTATGACCTTGTTGCACTTGTACCATATTACCGGAGCAATGGTTGCTCCTGCACATGTAACTGATTTCCTTATTGACGCAATTATGCCACTCTAAAGTCAGAATGTATGTGACATGTAAATTTTGCCACTCTTGTGTCATATAATTCCTAGTCTCAAGTCATGATGAGTGTCAGTACCTGCCCATTGCTTTGTTGTTGCAGTGACCTCTCTCCTCCTCGATTAATGTGCTTTATATCAATACTGTACTAGGTTTAGAGTTCTCTGCAATGGAGGGGGGGTGTTGGAGTTTGAAATCACGTGGGAAGTTTCCCACCACCGCCTGTGCCTGGGGCTTGCTTGGTGCTGGCGGGCAGTCTGCCTCAGGCCATTATAGAGGGAGACGGCGCCCTTGCCCTTACATATTAGAATAAATCTCAAGCTGGCCTCACTGTTTCCATCTCCTTTCTGGTTCTCACCCTAACAGTGACTGTCCCTTCTTTCACTGAGGATTGTATAACCAAACTTGGTCACCAACCTTGAAGCTCATCCCACTTGCCTTGGCATCATACTTGCACTTCATCACCTCTCCTGAGAGCTTAAGGGTTCCCCACACTTGATGATGTATCTTAGCCAACCTTTCCTGAAGTTGCTTTGTATAGATGGAGGTGTCTGTAGGTAGCTCTTGACCAGGTGGTCTTCCCATTAACAAGTCAACAGGTAAGTGTAACTCGTGGCCCAACATCGGTTTTGCCAGGGTGTAGCCGGTAGACTCATGAGATGCAGACCGATATGCCATCAGCAATGCAGGTAATTTCTGGTCCCATTCTCTTTGTCCCTCTATGCAGTACTTGGCCAGTTCTTGTCCTAGGGTCCAGTTGAAAATCTCCGTCATCCCATCTGACTGAGGCCTTTGTGGGGTCATCCTGGTCTTCTTGATCTCCAACAACTTGCAGCACTCATGGAACACGGCAGATTCAAAGTTTCTACCCAGGTCTGAATGTACTCTTGAGGCATCCCAAAACAACAGAAAAACTGATCAACCAACACCTGAGCAACAGTAGCAGCCTCTTGATCAAGGATGGCATAGGCTTCTTTCCACTTTGTGCAACAGTCCATGGCACCACATATATATAGGTTTCCTCTTTCAGTGAGTGGTAAAGGTCCAGCAATGTCCACCAGGATTCTTTCCATCGGTGCACCCTCTTGGTTCAGCTGAAGAGGGGCACAACCACATTTATTGGGTCCCTTCTTGGCACAACACACATCACAGGCCCTACATCACTCTTCAACATCATGATGCATGGCAATTCAGTAGAACCTCTGTCGCATCCAGGTTCGAGTTTTCTTCACTCCCAGGTGCCCACTAGTGATCTGGTTATGGGACTTATCCAATATCCCAGACATATTCTTCAGATCCACCAGTTGCCAGTACTTGCTGCGGCCATCACGTGTCACCCACTGTCACTCCAGAAGTCCGTTTTTCAGACAAAGAAGGTCCCACTGACTCCAGTAGCTCCTGGTTGCAGGGCTAAATCTAGAAACCCTTTCCCAAGATGGTCGCATTGTACTCCACTGCAGCCACTCTAGCACTGGTTGTAAATCTTCATCCTCCATCTGCATCTTCTTCAGGTCTTCTGCATCTAATGCTGGCCCTATCACTGCAGTTTGGCTGCATTTCTTGCTACGGACTTCTTTTTCACTACACTTGTGGCACTCCGGGTCACATGGCCGATGACTCAGGCTGTCAGCATTGCCATATATGCAAACAGGATGGTGCTGTACCTCATAACTGTGCTGGTCTAGCCTCCCCAGCCAGTGGCCGGTTGTCCTTCCAGATTCTTTAGCGTTTTCAGCCACTTGAGTGCTGTATGATCTGTCCTGATGGTGAAGCAGGACCAGTACAAGCAGGGATGGAAGAAATCAAGGCTCTTCATCACTGCCAAGTGTGCCTTATGGGTTGCACAGTAGTTTCGCTGTGGTGGGGTGAGGTTCTTGCTGTAGTATGCCACCACATACTTCTTGTCAACCTTTTTCTGTGACAGAACGCCACCAATACCATGGTCACTAGAATCACAGTTCAAGATAAGTGGCTGACTCTGATCAGGGTATGGCAATACTGGAGAGCTTGCCAAAGCATGCTTGATTTCGTCGAAGGCTTTCTGAGTTTGTGCTGTCCATACAAACGTCTGCCTCTTCCCAAGCAGCTTGTGCAGAGGTTCAGCTATCATTGCAAAGTCCCTGATGAAACGCCGGTAGTAGATGCACACACCAAGAAAACTCCATATCTCCTTCACTCAGGTTGGAACTGGCCAGTTTTCCACAGCTGCCACCTTCTCCTGGTCAGTATGGATCCCGCTTTTGCCTACAATGTGTCCCAGGTACTTTACTTCCTTCTGGAACAAGTAGCACTTCTAGGGGTTCAGCTTGAGGTGTGCTGCACAGGTCCCGTTCAGCAGCTCTGCAGCCTTTCCAATTCCTGGTCGAACGTCCGTCCAAATACAATCACATCGTCCAGATAGATGAGAGCTATCTGGCGGAGCAGGCCTTCAAGTACGCAGTCCATGAGATGCTCAAAAGTAGCTGGGGCATTGCAAAGGCAAATGGTATCACTTTAAACTGCCATAAACCCCACCACTTAGCACCTAACAGAGCATCCAGGGTGTCTTCAGCTCATGGCAAGGAGTATGCGTCCTTCACTGTCATATCATTCAGGGATCGATAATCTACACAGCACCTTTGTGAGCCATCATTCGTCCTTACCAGAACCACTGCTGATGCCCATGGACTGCTGGACTTTTCCATCACTCCTTGGCTTTGGAGATTCTGCATCACCTTCTCCATTTCTTGCCGTTGGGCTGGCGCCATCCTTTGCCCTGGCTGTTTAATCGGGCAGTGATCCCCAGTGTCTATACAGTGCCCCACCAGATTAGTACACGCCAGGTCTAGGTCTCCAGTGGAAAAGACATCAGCAAAATTCGTCAGCAGCTGGCTCAACTTCAGCCCTTGTGAGCCATCCAGGCATTGGCAACTCCTAGAAAATAGGTCTTGTAAGTGGTCTGGCAGGTATCTATCTTCGAAAAGGCCGGCTGGTGGTTCCCCCTTAACACCAGCCTCCACTAGTTTCCCGCTTCTTTCTGGTCTTCTGCAGCCTTCTTATCATCCTTTTTCTTCTTTGGACACTCAGAACTGACGTGTCCCACTTCACTACATGTCCAACAGGCGTTTGTTACATTTTAAGATTTCCTTGCACTGCTATGTTCTTGCTCCTTCTTCCATTTGTAGCAATCCTCCTTCTTGTGTCCTGGCTTCCCACACAACCACCAAACTCCTCCAGTTTTCTCCTGTTCCCTCTTCCACTTGGAGCAGTCCTTTTTCCTATATCCTGGCTTTTCACAGTACCAGCAACTTCCTTCAGATTTTTCCACTTCATGTATGTGTCCCTTTCTTGCTTTGAATCCTGCACTATGACCTGCCTGAAAAGTGGACATACTGGACCTGACATACGAATCATATTCTAGAGTCCTGGCAAGTGCTTCTTGCATGCCACTGGGTTGTGCCTGCTTCACTTGCACTTTCAACTAGGCACTATCAAGAGGATCGATGAACTGGTCCCTCAGAAGAATAGCCAACAGGTTAGGTGCTGCTCCAGGGTATGCCTTGTATGTCATACTCTCCAGGTCATGAGCAAGCTGCTGTAGGGATTCTCCTCGAGCATGTGCAAGGCTCTGGTACCTTGCTTTGTAAACCTCATTCTTGTACATGGTCCCATATCTGTGCTCCAGCACTTCTACTAAGGACTGATAACTTCCTGTCTACCGACATCTGGTCCAGAATTTCCAGTGCAGCACCCTTAAGGCTATTAGCAAGCTGCACAGCCCTCTGCCTATAATCCCAACCATTCTGATAAGCAAGTAACTCAAACTGTGCACGGTAAGCTTCCCAAGACACTCTACCATCAAATTCCTGAGGTTTCTTTTTAATTGGACCCCCATTATAGCCATGTACTGGAGCAGACGGGGAACGTGGAAGGTGTGTGCAGGATATTTACAGAAGAAATAGGTGCAGCATGTGATGTGGTGTGTGGGATGAAGAGAAGACGGAGGGGTGTGCAAGGAACAGCGTGGTGGAATGAACAGATGAGACAGGCTGTGACACAAAAGAAGGAAGCATACAATGAATGGATGAGAAATA
Organism: Coenobita brevimanus; assembly: GCF_032717465.1. NCBI lineage: Eukaryota > Metazoa > Arthropoda > Malacostraca > Decapoda > Coenobitidae > Coenobita > Coenobita brevimanus. Next base: position 7,516 of record NW_027644747.1, on the reverse strand, counting down.
GGGGCGTGGAAACAGTTGAGAGTCGGAAGAGAGAGTTATATGTAGAAAGAAAGAGGTGAAAAGATCAGTAAGAGAGAGTAAGAAGAGAGCGGATGAGGAATTTGGAAGGAACTTGAGTGTAAAGTGGAGGGACTGTAAGAAAATGTTCTGGAAAGAGGTGAAAAGAGTGAAAGTGAAGTTAGCAGGGGAGTGAAAGATAAAAATGGTAGATTACTAGTGGAGAAGGAAGAAAAAGTGAACAGATGAAGAGACCACTTTAATGAATTGTTGAACATGGAAGATGGAAGTAATGCAATAATACGTGGCTGGGGAATGCCTGAGAGAACGAGGGAGGTGAGAAGACAGGAAGAAATCAGTAGGATAGAAGTTGTGGAAGCAGTGAAGAAAATTAAATTGGGGAAAGCCCCAGGAATTGATGGAGTGTGTGGTGAAATGCTGAAGCATGGGGGAGAGATAGTAGTAGAATGGATGTGGAAAATGTGCAGATTGGCCTGGGAGGAAGGTAGAGTTCCGGAGGATTGGAAGTCAGGTATAATTATTCCCATGTACAAAGGAAAAGGGGAAAAAGAAGTGTGTGGTAATCATAGGGGCATCTGTCTTCTTAGTATAATAGGAAAAGTGTATGGTAGGATACTTATTGACAGAGTTAGAGAAAGAACAGAGGAATTAGTGGGAGAAGAACAGGGAGGCTTTAGGAAAGGAAGAGGTTGTGTAGATCAGCTATTCATTCTTAGATCTTTAGTGGAAAAGTTTCTAGAGAATGGAAAGACGTTGTATGTGGCTTTCATGTATTTGGAGAAAGCATATGACAGGGTGGATAGACAAGGATTGTGGAAAGTGTTAAGAATATATGGAGTAGATGGGAAGTTGTAGAATGCTGTGAAGAGTATGTATGATGGTGCTAAGGCTGCAGTGCGTTTAAACGGTGAACTGAGTGAATTTTTCTCTTCGAAGGTTGGGTTGAAACAGGGATGTGTCATGTCTCCATGGTTGTTCAATCTGTACATGGATGGGGTAATAAAAGAGGTACAAGGTAGGGTAGTAGGTGTTGGAGTGGCCCTGGTGAGAGAGGATAGTGTTTGGAAACTCCCTATACTGTTGTTTGCAGATGATACTGTGTTGTTGAGTGAAGACGAAGGAGTGCTGCAAGGCTTGGTGGATGAGTTTGGGAGAGTGTGTAAGAAACGGAATCTAAAGGTGAATGTAGGGAAGAGTAAAGTGATGGTCTTTGAGAGAGGTGAAGTCAGTGAATGTACAATGAGGTTGGATGGTAAGGAATTGGAAAATGTGAGTATGTTTAAGTACTTGGGTAGTGTGATGAGTAAGGATGGAGATTTGGAGGGTGATGTGCTTGAAAGGGTACAGCAGGGAAGAAAGGTTGCTGGTTCCTTGAAAGCAGTGATAAGGAGCAAGGAAGTGAGCATGGAAGTGAAAAAGTTACTACATAACAGTATTGTGATACCAACTCTAACGTATGGAAGTGAAGCTTGGACGTTGCTGGAAGGACACAAGTCAAGAGTGAGAGCAGTGGAAATGAGTTATTTAAGAGGAGCCTGTGGAATCACATGGAGAGACAGGCTGACAAATGAGGATATAAAGGAACGTGATGTGGATGTGATAGGAAGCGTTAGGAGGAATACACTGAGGTGGTTTGGCCATGTGGAGAGGATGGAGGGTGAAAGACTGACGAAGAGAGTGTATGTTTTTTTTTTTTTTTTTTTTTTTTATGTGACCGACTCTGGGCAAAGGCTTCACAGCCTGCTTTCAAGGCCCAGTAGTCCTCCTACGTACCGCACACCTCTACATGTCACCACTTCGGCGCTAACACCCACCGTCCATATTGAATACATGCTAGGGCTGTCTCATACAGGACTGGTGTATTGGTATTAGCGGGGGTATTTTTACGACATGTCGGCGGGCCTTCTGGTAGATCAGTAAAGTCTGATTTTATGAAATTCAAATCCTTAAACTGTTCCCTGCCTCAGCGGGATTTGAACCCGGGTCTGTCAGGACTGCAGGCCAACTCTCTACCGATTGAGCCACCGCCTCCCCACAAATGTGAGTGAGGTGGAGGGGGGAAGAGGGAGGGGGAGGCCGAGGATGAGATGGAGGGATGGGGTTGAGAGGTATATGAGAGAGGGGGGTGTGAGTTGGGAGCGGGACAGTGAAATGGCAGGGGACAGGGCGACGTGGAGGCGATTTGTTTGTGGCCACCCCGAACGGGATTGAGGCGTCTGGCGATAGATAGATAGAAATAATTTTTCTTTAGTTCTTAGTGAAGGCTTTACCTACAACAGTGGAATATTCCCATCTTATGTAGAAATTAGGTACCACTTATATTACACCCAACAAAAGAGCACCTTCATACAGTACAAGCTTTCACCAGAATAAACAGACCTCCCCTTGTAAGTTCTTATTGGTGAAATAATGGGAAACTTCACCAGCTGTATTTACAGACGGATGCCCCAATCTCTGATGAGCAGTCTCAGCTAAATTGTCTCCATGCCAACCTGTCTCCAGTCAGTGGATGCCAGATTTAGGTGTCCTAGATCTCTCTCACATACCTCTCCATTCCATCCCTCCACCTCATCTTCAGTATTTCTGTTCCTCTCAATCCATCCTCTTTACTCATACACTCTCCTAGTTTAAATCACCCTCTGTTTACTCTGTATTGCTGAACCACGTCAAAGCATCGCTTGTGGATCTTTCTGAAGCTTCCACACCAACATAACACTGTAAACTTCATTGGTTTGCCTAGGCATCTTCATGTTAATCCACAACCTAATTCATATGACTCATTACCATGGCTCCCACTCGTGACTCAATTATATTCATCCTTTCCTTGTACACATAGTGGAACTGTTTAGTGTACTGTCATGCACTGGCCTCTTTTTGTCCATTCCTAATGGTCTTTCCTTACCGCTACCTACCTAAGCCCCATTCCTTGTTGTACATCTTGAAAATAATATCTATCTATCTATCTATTGCCAGACGCCTTAATCCCTTATACGGGGTGGCCACAAACAAATCGCCTCCACGTCACCCTGTCCCCTGCCATTTCACTGCCCTTTTCCCAATTCACACCCCTATCTCTCATATACTGTACCTCTCCACTCCATCCCTTCATCTCATCCTTGGCCTTCCCGTCCCTCTCCCCCCTCCACCTCACTCACATACACCCTCCTCGTCAGTCTCTCACTCTCTCTCCTTTCCACATGGCCAAACCACCTCAACGCGTTTCTCCTAACTCTTCCTATCACATCCACATCCACGACACAACGCCCTTTCACATCCTCATTTGTCAGTCTGTCTCTCCATGTGACTCCACAGGCTCCTCTCAAATAACTCATTTCCATTGCTATCACTCTTGACTTGTGTCCTTCCAACAACGTCCGAGCTTCACTTCCATACGTTTGAGTTGGTATCACAATACTGTCATGTAATAACTTTATCACTTCCATGCTCACTTTCCTGTTTCTTATCATTGCCTTCAAGGAACCAGGAACCTTTCAAGCACTTCGCCCTCCAAACTTCCATCCATACTCATCACACCACCCAAGTACTTAAACGTACTCACATTTTCCATTCTCTCATCATCCAACCGCACTGTACATTCACTGACTTCATCTCTCTCGAAGACAATACGTTTACTCTTCCCTATATTCATCTCTAGATTCCGTTTCTTACACACTCTTCCAAACTCATCCACCAAGCCTTGCAGCTCTCCTTCGTCTTCACTTAACAACACAGTATCATCTGCAAACAACAGTACAGGGAGTTTCCAAACACTGCCCTGTCTCATGAGGGCCACTCCAACATCCACTGCCCTACCTTGTATCTCTTTTATAACCCCATCCATATACAGATTGAACACACATGGAGTCATGATACATCCCTGTTTCAACCCAACCTTCAAATAGAAAAACTCACTCAGTTCACTATCCACACACACTGCAGCCTTAGCACCCTCATACATACACTTCACGGCATTCAACAACTTCCCATCTACTCCATATAGGCTATTCTTAATACCTTCCACAACCCTTGTCTATCCACCCTGTCATATGCTTTCTCCAAATCCATGAAGGCAACATACAACTTCTTTCCCTTCTCTAGAAACTTTTCCACTAAAGATCTAAGAATGAATATCTGATCTACACAACTTCTTCTCTTTCTGAAGCCTCCCTGTTCTTCTCCAACTAATTCTCTGTTATTTCCCTAATTCTGTCAATTAGTATCCTACCGTATCCTTTTCCTATTACTCTAAGAAGACAAATGCCCCTATGATTACCACACACTTCTTTTTCCCTTTTCCCTTGTACAAAGGAATAATTATACCTGATTTCCAATCTTCCAGGACTCTACCTTCCTCCCAGGCCAATCTGCACATCTTCCACATCCATTCTGCTACTATCTCTCCCCCATGCTTCAGCATTTCACCACACACTCCATCAATTCCTGGGGCTTTCCCCATTTTGACTTTCTTCATTGCTTCCACAACTTCCATCTTACTGATTTCTTCCTGTCTTCTCACCTCCATCCTTCTCCCAGCCATTCTCCAGCCATTTATACTCGTATTACTTTCATGCTCTATGTTCAGCATTTCATTAAAGTGTTCTCTCTATCTGCTCACTTTTTCTCCCTTCTCAATGTATTCCTCTGAATGGCCAATCAGAATCACTGGACAGTCAGTAATTTCATTCCTCTAAAGTAATAATGATGCTCTCTTACAGTCAAATTTGATTCTCAGATACAGCTCCTAAAGCTCATGCCAAGCACCGTTTGTTTACCATCGCTAAGGAAAAAAATGTATCATCTGCAAATAATTACATTATTTATCAAGCAACACTAACATTTACTTCAAAACTCTTGTCTGTTTCCTTCCGCTTATTTTTTTTTCACTCTTGTATGTTCTTCTCTGTCTCCTGCAACTCCTGCCTTCGTTCATTAAACTCTTTGAACCTTCATTTAATCTAAAAGTAAGCAGTGGTGTGCCTTACCATATCAAATCTCCAGTACTTATTTGGTTTTGTTAAAATGTTGGCCAGAAGTGAATAGTGTATGCTGAAAGGTTGAAGTTCAGCAGTGCTTCCAGTAGAGTACTGTTTTAGGGGAAACAAAGAATGGCTTATAGTTCATTTATAAAATGCAACCACCACAACAAATTATAACTAGTATTAGTGTTTAACCATGAATTTCAACTTAAACTCCACATCTATTTAACTAACCCACTTCTGGTAAATCAGAATGATTCTTACCTGTTCACTTCAATTTAAATAAAAAGGCCTTCCAAACGTATAACTGTTGCTATTTTTACCTGCAACAAAAAATATGTAAAAGAAAATGATCGTACAAATAATGAGATGTTTTGGCCAAGATGGTGGAGATTCTGACTTGGAGAGTATTGAGAGGGGAGACCAAGGATGAGCTGGAGGGATGGAATGGAGAGAAATATATGAAATGGGGTGTGTGAGTAGGAGGGATGGCAGCCAATGACAAGAAAACTCACTGGTTATTATGCTTTATTAACAGTGCAATATCTCGTGGTTTCTGCACGTTCCCCACAATTATAATCACTGAATCGACAGTCAAATGGTTTCTGAACAAAATCTCTTGAAATTCCATTTAAATACTGTATGTAACCTGTTTCATTTATTTCGTATATATTGATATTTCTACCTATGCTTCACCATGATTTAACAGCTGATGCAACTTCATTATCGTTGGTAATGGCTTAACCATCTCGAAACTACTGATTACATTCACACATAATTTCGAAGAAACTACATGTAAGCCATGTAAATCTCTTGAAATAGCTTCAATAGGGTCATAACGACAATCAAAATGAAAATATCAGTGAGTATTCTATCTTCCTCAACAAGCAACAACTTTTGTTTACTGAGGATTCGTCCTTAACTTACTTTTGGCCCACCGAATTAGGCTCATTGTACATGGTTCAGAGGAGAAAGAGACCTTATAATGGCAAGTAAGAGTAATTGGTGAAAATTATGGGAGTGAATTGTGAAATCAGCACGGATTTAGTTGGCAAAATTCCCGAGTCCAATGACGTACGAAATAACCAATCATCCCGCTAGTTCTTTTCTCTGCAGGGCTTCTGCTGCGAAAGAGTCGTACGTCTGGCAGCCGGCGGCGCATGCGCAATGAACGCAAGGAGTCAGAATTGGTGAGGGAGTCAGAATCAGATTTGAACGCTACACCGGGAAGGCAGGAACTGAAGGTGTCTGGGGGAGATGTGTTGCCTATTCACATTTTATTTCTATCAAAGTACTCCGAAATTCTAAACTTAATCCTGCTTTTTATTGCCTTCTAAAATTATATGTATAGAGTCCTAGATAATGGGAGAAAAATATATTATGATTCAGTTTGGGATACGAAATGGCGGCGTTAAAAGAGAGGTTGAGTGGATGAGTTTGGGAAAGTGTGCACGAAACGGAATCTAAACGTGAATGTAGTAAAGTTATTGTAATGTTAGGTGATTTAGGGTCGGCTTCCCGTCCCTCTAAAACCTAGTGTGTAGTCGGGCTTTCTAGACCGGAGCTTAGACAAATAGGTACAACCTTACACGTGTATTACTAAATTCTACAGTGAAACGGGTAGATGTCACGAATACAGATACATTGGACAATTATAATTCTTAGGCCTAGATAAGGGTTATTAGTATCGCGCAGGATACTACCCAGGTCAAGGTCGGGCAAGGTGGATACCACTTAGGGCAGAGGTTTATATACTATTATTGCAGGAAGTCCAAGTTTTATATATTTGTGGAGTGGGTGGTACTATTTCACTCTTGGCAATTATTACTTTAACATCTGTGTATGATATTAGTATGATGCGGCATTATCAGATGGTAGCATGTTCACTGTAATAGACACGTATTTCACTGCTTGGCCGTGTTCACGGTTTCACTGTTACTTTTATTCACTCCACCACTTTTATATTGTCACTGGTGCTTCTCTCACTGACTTCCTTTATATGGTTAATTCACTGCTCTGCCTTCACGTTACTAAGTCACGGACACTGTGCTTTCACTGTCACTACTTTCAGGTCTGGGCTTCGTGGCGGTCAGGTACAAGGGCGGTGGAAGTGACCCAGCCTCACTACTGACGGGGCTGGGTTCCGCCAGGGGCCTCTGTGTTCAGGGTCCACGAGATCATGCGTAGGGGAGTCCTGTCTCGTCTGGAGCTGTGGCTGGAAAACACTCGTGCTTTCAGGGCTTGGGGCGGGAATATGACCCTCGGGGTTGGGGCCGAATAACTGCCTGAACTTTTCATTCAGGCGCCTGGTGAAGGATGAAGATCTCCAGCATCTGAGTGTAGGGAGGTCCCACCCGGGGGTCCTGGGGGTGGTCTGAGGGTCCCGAGGGCTGCGGTCCCCAGTGCTCGGTGGCGCCGTTAGGAAGGGGCTGTGGCGCCGACCTACGTCGGGCTCCGTCAGGTGAGTCCTCTCCAGATCCGGCTGCAGGGAGAAGAGACCAGGGGAAGTCATGGGGCCTCTC
>NW_027644746.1:590547-729582 GCF_032717465.1 Coenobita brevimanus | reverse complement strand
GCCCATCACAAATCAAAACTATATCATCTGCATAATCTAAATCCAAAAGTTTCCTGTTCTCTCCCCAAAGTATACCTGCACCGATTTCTGTTCCAACGCGTTTCATAATGTAATCAATGACCAATATAAATAGTAAAGGCGATAGAACACCACCTTGAATTACTCCGGACTTGACTTCAAACGAATCACTCAGACAACCATCAACCATCACTTTACAAAATGTGTCCTCATGCATGTTCATAATGACCCTCACAAACTCCTCTGGTATTCCATAATGTCTCATGATCTTCCCCACAGTCTCTCTCGAAACACTATCAAAAGCCTTTTCAAAATCAACAAAACAAAGACTTAATGGTACTCTCATTTCATTAACTTGCTGCATCAAATGCCTAACTATAAAGATCTGATCATTGCAACCACGTCCCTTTCTAAAACCAGCCTGTTTCATCCCTCAGAATACCCTCAACCACCGGCTCCAACCTATTTAACAATACTCTACTGAAAACTTTCAAAGCTATCGGTGACAAAGAGATTCCCCTCCAATTACCACATTCACTCAGGTCTCCCTTCTTCGGAACTTTAACAATTACACCATTCTTCCAAACTGATGGTAGTAACCCCGTCACCCATATCTTACTGAATAGCTTGGTCAAGATCATTATTAATCTATCCCCCTCCACTTTAAACATTTCCGGAAATAAACCATCCTCCCCTGGTGCCTTATTATTCTTTAACTGTTTTACTGCTTTCTCCACTTCTGCAAGCCTCAACTCTCCTGTTTCTATATTTAAATCTTCCTGAGCAGACGGTATATCCTCTTCTGACGGTATTGGTCTATTAAGAACTGTCTCAAAATGCTCTTTCCATCTATTTTTAATATCTCGATCTTTGGTCAATAAATTTCCTTCCCTGTCTCTAACTGGTATTTCCTTGCGTTTACCTGCATTACCACTCAGTTCTCTAATCGATTCATATGCTATTCTTTGACTCTGTCCATCATTTTTGTTTATTAAGATTTCAGTCTCTGCAACCTTTTCATCCACACATCTTCTTTTATCTCTCCTAGCTAACCTTCTTACTTCTGAATTCAAACTCCAGTACGCAGCTCTTGCTAATTCAATCTCTCGTTCATCAACGCATTGCATCTCACTCCTCAATTTAGCCTCACCTCTCTTTTTTATCATATCCCACGTTTCCTCCGATATCCACTTCTTTCTCCTGAATCTATGTCTCCTTCCAATCGTACATTCAGCAATCTCATGCAAAACTTTGTTCACATCCTCCCACATCTCATCTACACTTCTCTCCCCCTCTTCCAACGTTTCCAACACCAAAAACCTATTTCTGCATTCTAATCTGAATTCCTCCTTTTCTTCTCCTTCCCTTCTAAGCTTAACAATATCGTATCTACCAACACCAGATTTTTCCTTCTTCTGATTTTTAAGTTTAAACCTTATTTTTGCAATGCTGAGTTGATGGTCACTACCAATATCCGCTCCCCGTTTAACATGAACATCTAGCAGAGAACTTCTATGCCTCCTACTGATAGCGATGTGATCAATCTGATTTTTATATTTTCCACACGGCGACACCCAAGTTGTCTTGTGTATATTGCAATGCTGAAAGAGTGTGCCTCCGATGACTAAGTCATCTGCTAGACAGAAGCTTCCAAACCTCACTCCGTTTTCACTCATCCTACTACCAACTCCCATCTTACCCATACATGCCTCAAATCCCTCATTTGAACAGCCCATTACTGCATTAAAGTCTCCAACGCAGATCAAAACATCATGTCTAGGTACCCTTCCTATTCCTTCTTGCAACTTTTCATAAAATGTGTCTTTCCTTTCATCGAGTGCATCATTAGTAGGTGCATAACACACAAACAGACTGATGTTGCCATGATTTGATTTAAACCGTGCGTATAACAATCGCTCATCTATAGGATCCCACTCACATAAAGCCTTATTTGCCTTACAACCCAGCAACAATCCTACTCCCTGATAATGCATTCCATCCTGTCGGCCAGATATCAATAAACGTATACCATCCTCCAAATCCAACTTATCGACTCCAGTTAATCTAGTTTCTGTCAGAGCACAAATATCAAGTCCGTAATTTTGAAAAACCTTCACTAACTCATCGATATTACCGTCATGATTTAGCGTTCTCACATTCCAGTTACCAATTTTAATTGTATTTTTTGCATTAACAAAGGAATTAGATTGTAATTGGGGCAACCGTGAGATTCTTAGCACCCCCTGCCCATTTAAGGGCTGCACGGGACTGGGGGCCATTATTGTTCTTTCAGAGTCCATCAAGGTTTCTTGGCTAACTTCCTGAACACCTCGCCACTGTGTTGTAGTCGCAGTAGGCAGCTAACTTGCCTGATTGCCCACACCCGAAAGACCCAGCTATGCTGTAGCCAGTCACGTGCCGGCATGCTTCCCAGCCATTTCACTCTCAAGTAGTTCCTGTGCCTGGATGTGAGAGGGATGTTTGTAGAGCAAGGAAGAGTGGCTGTGCGTGATAGAAATGAATGGAGAGAAATTGTGAATGAATAAATGATGACGCAGCCTTGGGGGGATATTCTCCTACATTTGTCTGATCAGCTGATCAGGCAGATGCGGGTAAAGGGATGGGTCTATTATGATGTGGCAGGTGTAAACCAGCTCTGCTGTAGGGCCTTGCTGTGGATGTCACTGATTGCACGGCGCAATTGTCCCTCGTGCGGTGAGGAATTGTCCCTTCTCCCCCTTGGGGCTAAGATGCCAATGACCGTGTTAGAGAGGATGGGTAAGTGTCGACCTGTCTCAGCTACACCACTTTCCTTGGGGGAAGCATCCTGGATATATATATATATATATATATATATATATATATATATATATATATATATATGTGTGTGTGTGTGTGTGTGTGTGCCCTAGTCAAAATGACCTGAATAGGTTATTCCTTGGGGATTGGGAGCCATTCCTCACCTCACCTGTCCTCACTCCCTACATCCACCCCTCCCCTTCTTTCTCTCTCTCTCTCTCTCTCTCTCTCTCTCTCTATGTCTATTTGCCTCTCTCATATACAGTATATATATATATATATATATATATATAGATAGATAGATAGATAGACAGACAGATATAAATAGATAGATAAATCGATCTACAGAAAAACAGCCAGATAGATATTGGTAGAAATAGACAAGTAGACGGATAGATAGGTGTGTGTGTGTGTGTGTGTGTGTGTGTGTGTGTGTGTGTGTGTGTGTGTGTGTGTCCCTGGGAAAATGACAGTTCCACAAGGTGACGTCTCTAGAGGTTGAAAATCAACCGTGGAAATGAGTTACTTGAGAGGAGCATGTGGAGTGACATGGAGGGACAGGTTGACGAATGAAGAAGTGAAGGAACGTTGTGGGGTAGATGTGGATGTGGTTGAAAAGATTAGGAGAAATACACTGAGGTGGTTTGGACATGTGGAGAGGATGGAGAATGAAAGACTGACTAAGAGGATGTATGTAGGTAAGGTGGAGGGAGGGAGAGGGAGGGGTAGACCGAGGATGAGGTGGAGGGATGGAGTTGAGAGGTATATGAGGGAGGGGGGGGTGAGTTGGGGGGAGGGGAGTCAAATGGTGGGTGACAGAGTGACTTGGAGGCGTTTTGTCTGCGGCCACCCTTTGCGGGATTAGGGCGTCGGGCTATAGATAGATAGATTTAATTTTCATCTATGTGTGAATTGGAAATGTCAGATTCCTGGCCAGATATAAGGAGCCTGCACTGGATGTATATCTCATTCAGTTCGCACTCCAGTTGTTGTAGACGTCTCGGCATCAATTATTTTACTCCTCGAAATCCTGTATCATGGAGCATCTGGCCACTGACTGAAAATGCACGAGAAACCGCATCGTAGGAATGGCCATGGCTGGATCAACCCCCTCAGAAATAGCAAGACACCTGGGAATATCAAGAACGATAGTATATTTTTGGTTGAGGCGATATGAAGAAGAAGGAAATGTTGATGCGCGCAAGTCGCCTGGAGTAACAAAGAAAACTACTGCAGAGGAAGAGAGAAGAATTGTGGAAGCAGTTAACCGAAATCCTTTTCTTAAGAGCAGTGAAGTTAAAAGGCAGTTGCAGTTAACGGTGTCGGACGGGACAGTGAGGAGAAGACATCATTCATCAGGTTTTCGATGCCACGTTGCAGCTGTAAAGGAAAAAATGACGGACAGCCACAAAGAACGCCGCCTTCAGTTTGCCCAGCGATACTGTGGCGAAGGGCTCGACTTCTGGGCTAGGGTAATCTTCTCAGACGAAAAGACCTTCTCGTCATGCAGCCATGGGAAAGTGCATTGCTGGAGGATGACCAACACTAGGTAAGACCTGCATTCATTTTGAATCCTTAAACATGTTCTTCCATTATCACATCTATCGGTTATTGTTTTAGAGATAAAATAAGCAATTAGAACCATTTTCTTTTCTATTATTATTATTAGATTGAACCGGTGAAGGTTTATATTCAAGGGGTGGTTGGGGTTATTGCTCACGTAATGCCACTCAGGGTTGTGAGGCTTGTCACTCTCATCTTAAATGTCAGGACCAACATGCCTAGCCCCGGGCTCCTACGCTCCTCATAGAGCAAGGTAGGATTGGATGATGATGATGATGATGATTATCGTTATTATTATTATTATTATTATTATCATCATCATTATTATTATCATTCAGACATTCGGGACGTTTATGAAATAACTCGAAATATATTCGGCTTTCAGTGGTTTGGGATATAATCCATATCCAACCCGGCAGAGACCAATCGATACCTTAATCCTTAATTACTTGATCATCCGCATTGATCATTGTTTTCCTACGACAGATATAACGAGGCGAACATCTTTTACGAGGGAAGGAGCGGCCACGTCACTTGCAATGTGTGGGGGTGGATCCATCTATATGGTGCTGGGGAGTTGGCTCGGATTGAGGGAAGATTCACCGCTGATACTTACCTTGAAATTTTAGAAGAGGTGATGCTTCCTTCAGTACGGGCCTATGCTCTCCCTTACCCAGAGAAGATCCTCTTCATGCAGGACAATTGTAGTGTTCACACGGCAAGAATAGTGAGGAGGTGGTTCGATGAACGAAATGATGTGGACCTCTTGCCCTGGCCCAGTAAGTCATGTGACTTAAATCCCATCGAAAATGTGTGGGGAAACATTGTCAATTCCTGGGAACAGGAAATGGAGAGAACGCCAGCAAATCTGTTCCAGCATACTCAACGGGAATGGGAAGTCATGCGCAGGAAACAGCACATAATCTATAATCATGTCAGCTCTATGCCAAACCGCCTGCAAGAAGTGATTAGAAATAATGGAGGTTGGACACGATACTGATCGAGAGAGAGAGAGAGAGAGAGAGAGAGAGAGAGAGAGAGAGTGTATGCAGACGCGAGCTTAAAAGCTGGCTACATTTGTCTAACCGCGAACTGTAGTTATCTTTAAATGTGTTAAAATGCTTTGTTTATTTTATAATAACATGTTTTATTTATTTTATAATAATTATATCAATAAAATCATACTTTGCACTGACATTATCATTCACCCTACAGAACCTGAGAGAGAGAGAGAGAGAGAGAGAGAGAGAGAGAGGCATATCGACGGGACGGATCTGGTGATGATTATGGGAGCGTGTGGTGAAATGAGGGATTGCCCCATGCTCTTGGATACCGAAGCATGTCGATCGCTCATTAATCAAGGAACCTATGAGAATTTGGGTGAGACCAAGCCTGAGCTCAGACCGTATCAAGGACGAAGGTTAGTATCCGCAAGTGGTAATGAGCTAGGTGGTAGGAGTGGTTAGCCTGCCTATAGGGTTGGCTGGTCACACCTACGAGAGTGAATTAGTAGTGGTGAGGAACTTACCATGTACTATTTCAGTGATTCTAGGTTCCGATTTTATTTTCGCTCGGAATATATGTATTACACCAGATCCGTTGTGCATAGAGATCGATGAGGAGAAGGTAGAATTACAGTCGGGAGAGGAGAATCTTCGCACAGATGGTGCTTCCTCCTTGCATGTAGTTGAAACCGGCTTATCAGATGACCAGGAGTATATCTCTGGGCGTTGTATGACGAGTGAGACAGTCGTGATTGATCCGTTCACAAGTGGAATGATCCCGTTAGAGACTGAAATTTCAGGGTGGTCCTTTGGGTTATTCTCACCTAATCCTGGTAGTACTTTCGCTGCTATGCTGTGGCCAGGGATTGTACAGATGGTCCCGGGCGAGGCGGGAGGAAAGTCCAGGGTTTATGTTGCCTACACTAACGCCACCCTGACCGGGTCAGTATATCTGGCAGGTACAGGGTGGGGACAATAGAACCGTTTGAGGAGATAATGTGGGACGAGGATCAGGAGGATGAGCAAGGGCAAATAACTGGTGTGACACAGGGAGAAGAGAGATTAACTAAGCTCTTTCTAAAAGTAGATGAGTTATGTCCACCGGAGACTAAGGAGAATGATGTTCTCAAACGTCTAGTGCGAAAGCATCCTCAAGTGTTTGCCTTGCCTGATGAACCACTGAATATTACACCTTATTTCCTCCATCACATCTGTGCAACAGGACCGGTTGTAAACCGTCGTCCTTATAAGGTACCGGTTAAGTATCACGAAACTCTTAGGCAACAGCTAAATGAACTAAGGGAGCAAAATATAATACGTCCTTCTAGATCACCATATTGTTCACCCTTGGTCCCGGTGGCCAAGAAGGATGGTGGACAAAGAATTTGTCTCGATTTTCGTCATTTGAATAAGCAGATTACATCAGACCCCTTCCCATTGCCAAACATTGCACAAATTCTTTCATTCAGTAGCTTGGATTTGAGGCAAGGATACCATCAGATCCCTCTGGATGAGGCGTCACGACCGCTGACCGCATTTTCCTCACCAGACGGTCATTGGGAATATAATAGTCTACCGTTTGGCTTAAAAGATGCCCCTGCTGCGTTCCAAAGGATCGTTAACGAAGTCCTGATAGGACTGACAGGGCGTATCAGTCATACTTACCTGGATGACATAATTGTCTATGGTGAGGATTTTGATTCACATGTACAGAACCTAGATGAGGTCCTTGCCAGACTTAAGGAAGCTCAACTTACTCTTAAGTTAGAGAAGTGCAGTTTTTTCAAGGATGAAGTGTCTTACCTAGGACACTTAATTTCTGCAGAAAGCTTGCGGCCACAACCGGATAAAGTCCGAGCCATAAGGGAAATTGCTGTTCCTAAGACACTGAAGGAACTCCAATCTTTCTTAGGGTTAGTTAATTATTACCGTAGATTCATAAGTGACTATGCTAAGATTGCTCTGCCTCTCACAAAACTGACTCGTGGAAAGAAGGAAGTGAAAAACAGTCAACAAAAAATCGAGTGGAACGATGAGGCTGATCAAGCTTTTAGAAGTCTGAAAAGTAAGCTTACTGACGACATCGTACTCAAGTTTCCCTCCTTTGATAAACCATTCTATCTGACAACTGACGCGAGTGGTACTGCGATAGGTGGGGTATTACAACAGGAAGATGAGGATGGGCACCTTAGACCGTTGACATATTTTAGTAGAGCATTAAATAAAGCTGAGCTTAATTATGCCACTATCGAGCAAGAAGCCTTAAGTATTGTGTACGGATTGCGGATAAATCGGCCTCTTGTCTTGGGATACAAAGTGATTGTGCAGACGGATCACCGACCCCTCACGTGGCTCTTTAATGTGAGGGAGCCTTCTGGCAGAATAGCTAGATGGCAGATACTGGTACAGGTTGCCGAATACGACTTAGAGGTATCCTACCTGCCAGGACACCAGAACCGAGTGGCTGACGCCTTGTCACGTCTTCGCAGAGAGCAAAACGAAGATATAGAACTTATAGCTGTTACGAGGTAAGTAGAGAGTGGAGGACACGACACATGGTCTTCTCATAGCCTTCATCAGCCTCTGAACCACGTAGTCTCGTCTGCTTATACTTGCACTCCTCATACTCCTAATCAGACCTCAGAGCTACCTATCCAAGCCGTATATTACTGTTATCCTGTGTTCTTTTTATCGTTCTTCTTTTTTTCACTTTTTCTGGCCCCATTCATGCCTTTCTGCGTTTTGTTTCAATCTTTTGCTCTCTTTATCTCATACTCTGTTCTTTTTGTTTTTACTCTCTGCTCTTTTTCTCTTATCCCTCCTCTTTTTCTCTCGTATTCCTGCCACGGTCCGCCAGTTACAATATTTCACGGTTTATGATGCAGATACGAGGCCGTAAGTAATGACCAGGCAAGATGATATATTGAAGCCGTTGCGAATCAAACAGACATATATGGTAAAAGGTCAGACACAGACTTACACATGCACTTCTAAACTGAACTGGAGTAAAGATATATATATATATATATATATATATATATATATAGAGAGAGAGAGAGAGAGAGAGAGAGAGAGACAGAGTATAAATTTTTCTTTACAGAACACAACTCACACACCGTAAACACACACAGACACACAGACACAGACACACACACACACACACACACACACACACACCATCTTCTACTTGTACACAGAACCGGCGAAACTTGGACTGTTACACCCGTTGACTTTCAGAGAGCATAATTTCTTATATAGCGATTTTATGGGCGACCGAAAGTTAGGTTAGGTCACTTTGGGCAGGGTTTGGTCTGATTAGATAATTTTTGGTTGGGTTGGGTTCAGATCGACTAGATATAGACGGATTAGGTTAGATTGCTTTAGAATAGCTCGGTTTTGATATATTTTGGGTCGGGTTCTATTGGGTTGGGTTAGGCTGGGTTAGGTTCGGTTGGATTTGGTCATTTGTGGCTTGAGTGGGTTTCGTTAGGTCGGGTATGGTATGGTTAAGTGAGACTGGGTAGGATTAGGAAGGGTTAGATGCGGTTAGGCTGCGTCAGAATTACTTAGGTTAGGTATGGGAAGGTTACGTGAGATTGTGAGGTTAAATACAATTAGACTGGGTTAGGTGAGGTTAAGTTAGATTAGATAAAGTTAATTTTGGTTGGATTAGGTCATTCGAGGTTAGGCAGGGTTTAGTTCCAGCAAATATGGATAGGTTAGGTAACACTGGACTAAAACAAATTGGTTTATGCATTGCAGTCTTTTGTTGGGCGGTCCTTCCAAAGTCAAGCTTCACAAGAGGTGGACGTGGTTTTGTGTGTGTGTGTGTGTGTGTGTGTGTGTGTGTGTGTGTGTGTGTGTGTGTGTTCTAATACAGTCTCCCCATTCCTCTTATTTTTTTTACGTCATTATTATCCACACAAAAGAAACCTACTGTAACTTATAAAAGATACTGTACCCACACAGTGAAATTGTGGGAAGTGCCATAATAGAACGAATTAAGTCCGACCAGAATCGTATTCTTCAATATGAATAGTTATCTATCTATCTATTGCCAGACTCCTCAATCCCGTTTGGGGTGGCCACAAACAAATCGCCTCCAAGTCGCCCTGTCCCCCGCCATTTCACTCCCCTGCTCCCAACTCACACCCCCCTCTCTCATATACCTCTCCACCCCATCCCTCCATCTCATCCTTGGCCTCCCCCTCCCTCTTCCCCCCTCCGCCTCACTCACATACACTCTCTTCGTCAGTCTTTCACCCTCCATCCTCTCCACATGGCCAAACCACCTCAGTGTGTTCCTCATAACGCTTCCTATCACATCCACATCCACACCACAACGCTCCTTTATATCCTCATTCGTCAGCCTGTCTCTCCACGTGACTCCACAGGCTCCTCTTAAATAACTCATTTCCACTGCTCTCACTCTTGACTTGTGTCCTTCCAACAATGTCCAAGCTTTACTTCCGTACGTTAGAGTTGGTATCACAATACTGTCATGTAGTAACTTTTTCACTTCCATGCTCACTTCCCTGTTTCTTATCACTGCTTTCAAGGAACCAGCAACCTTTCTTCCCTGCTGTACCCTTTCAAGCACTTCACCCTCCAAACCTCGATCCTTACTCATCACACTGCCCAAATACTTATACGTACTCACATTTTCCAATTCCTCACCATCCAACCTCGCTATACATTCACTAACTTCACCTCTCTCAAAGACCATCACTTTACTCTTCCCTACATTCACCTTTAGGTTCCGTTTCTTACACTCTCTCTCAAACTCATTCACCAAGCCTTGCAGCTCCCCTTCGTCTTCACTCAACAACACAGTATCATCTGCAAACAACAGTACAGGGAGTTTCCAAACACTATCTTCTCTCACCAGGGCCACTCCAACATCCACTACCCTACCTTGTACCTCTTTTATTACCCCATCCATGTACAGATTGAACAACCATGGAGACATGACACATCCCTGTTTCAAACCAACTTTCAAAGAGAAAAATTCACTTAGTTCACCATCCACACGCACTGCAGCCTTCGCACCATCGTACATACTCTTCACAGCATTCAACAACTTCCCATCTACTCCATATATTCTTAACACTTTCCACAATCCTTGTCTATCCACCCTGTCATATGCTTTTTCCAAATCCATGAAAGCTGCATACAACTTCTTTCCCTTCTCTAGAAACTTTTCCACTAAAGATCTAAGAATGAATATCTGATCTACACAACCTCTTCCCTTCCTAAAGCCTCCCTGTTCTTCTCCAACTAATTTCTCTGTTCTTTCTCTAACTCTGTCTATAAGTATCCTACCATACACTTTTCCTATTATACTAAGAAGACAAATGCCCCTATGATTACCACACACTTCTTTTTCCCCTTTTCCTTTGTACAAGGGAATAATTATACCTGACTTCCAATCCTCCGGGACTCTACCTTCCTCCCAGGCCAATCTGCATATCTTCCACATCCATTCTACTACTATCTCTCCCCCATGCTTCAGCATTTCACCACACACTCCATCAATTCCTGGGGCTTTCCCCAATTTAACTTTCTTCATTGCTTCCACAACTTCTATCCTACTGATTTCTTCCTGTCTTCTCACCTCCCTCCTTCTCCCAGCCATTCCCCAGCCAGTTATACTTGCATTACTTCCATCCTCTACGTTCAACAATTCCTTAAAGTGTTCTCTCCATCTGCTCACTTTTTCTCCCTTCTCCACTAGTAATCTACCATTTTTATCTTTCACTCCCCTGCTAACTTCACTTCCACCCTGTCTTACTCTTTTCACTTCTCTCCAGAACATTTTCTTACAGTCCCTCCACTTTACACTCAAATTCCTTCCAAATTCCTCATCCACTCTCTTCTTACTCTCTCTTACTAATCTTTTCACCTCTCTCTTTCTTTCCACATATAACTCTCTCTTCCGCTTCTCAACTTCTTCCACGCCCCTATTTCTCATCCATTCATTGTATGCTTTCTTCTTTTGTGCCACAGCCTGTTTCACCTCTTCAGTCCACCACGCTGTTCCTTGCACCCCCCTCGGTCTTCTCTTCCTTCCACACACCACATCACATGCTGCACATATTTCTTCTGAAATTATCTTACACACACCTTCCACGTCTCCCATCTGCTCCAATTCATATTTGCCCAATCGTTCCTCCACTTCTCTCTTATACTCTGCCTTTTTCTCATCCTCTTGTAACCTCTCCACTCTCCTTGCAACTACTCCTTCCTCTCGTCATTCCCTTCTTCTATTCCTCCATCTTACTTGCATCCTAATTCTGGCCACCACCAAGTAGTGGTCAGAAAGTCCACTCCCCCAACCTCTATACACTCTTGCATCCTTTACACATCTTCGCATCCTTTCATCCACACACACATAATCAATCATTGCCTTCCTTTCATTCAGTTCACCACCCACCCTTCTCATCACTCGCCATGTATACCTGTGGATCATTTTATGCCTGAAGAGGGTATTGGCTATCACCAGCCCCCTCCCAGCACAAATGTCCACTAACGCACTGCCATTCTCATCTATCTCAGCAGGCACACCCCACTCACCAACTATTCCATCCACCTTCACATTACCAACTTTACCATTCATATCACCAA
This sequence comes from Coenobita brevimanus, assembly GCF_032717465.1. Lineage (NCBI taxonomy): Eukaryota > Metazoa > Arthropoda > Malacostraca > Decapoda > Coenobitidae > Coenobita > Coenobita brevimanus. The sequence continues at coordinate 717,574 of NW_027644746.1, read as the reverse complement.
TCAAAAACACTCTCTCATTCCTTCCAAACTTTTCCATGCACACTTCCACATTTGTCCAGAACTCTTCTCTCACTCTTCTAGCACGATCTTGCGTTGGCGCATACACACACACAATCGCCCACATTTGTATTCCAACTTTCAACTTTACCCACACAATCCTTGACCCAACTGATCCATACTGTCTTATGCTCTTCTTCCATCTTTTACTCACAACTATACATACTCCTTCCTTTGCCCTCTCATTCTCATCTACTCCTGCACATATACCCCATCCATACTCCCATTCTCTCACACTTTCTCCTCTCCATTTTGTTTCAGTTATTCCACATACATCCACTTTTGCACCCTCAAGCACCTGGACAATCTCTCTCTCTTTCACCTCATCGACACAGTGAAATCAAGACCTACTGTAACGACATCTTACACTGAGATGGTTATATCGTGAACATGGGCCTCGTCTAGTTCCTATGTTGGTATGTAAACCCAAATGCTTAACATCTATCTATCTATCTATAGCCCGACGCCCTAATCCCGCAAAAGGGTGGCCGCAGAGAAAACGCCTCCAAGTCGCTCTGTCACCCACCATTTGACTACCCTCCTCCCAACTCACCCCCCCCCTCCCTCTTATACCTCTCAACTCCATCCCTCCACCTCATCCTCGGTCTACCCCTCCCTCTCCCTCCCTCCACCTCACCTACATACACCCTCTTATTTAGTCTTTCATTCTCCATTCTCTTCACATGTCCAAACCACCTCAGTGCATTTCTCCTAATCTTCTCAACCACATTCACATCCACCCCACAACGTTCCTTCACTTCTTCATTCGTCAACCTGTCCCTCCACGTCACTCAACATGCTCCTCTCAAGTAACTCATTTCCACTGCTCTCACTCTTGACTTGTTCCCCTCTTGCAAGGTCCACGCCTCGCTTTCATACGTCAGGGTAGGGATCACACTACTATCATGCAGTGACTTCTTAACTTCCATACTCACCTCCCTATTTCTCATCATTGCTTTCAGTGCACAAATAACCTTCCTTCCCTGCTGTACCCTTTCACGCACTTCATCCCCCAAAGTTCCATCCTTACTCATCACACTACCCAAGTACTTGAATGCACTCACATTCTCCGTATCCTCACCAACTAACCTCACTGCACACTCTGTGACTTCATTCCCCTCGAATACCACAACTTTACTTTTGTGATGAGTAAGGATGGAGGTTTGGAGGGTGAAGTGCTTGAAAGGGTACAGCAGGGAAGAAAGGTTGCTGGTTCTTTGAAAGCAGTGAAAAGAAACAGGGAAGTGAGCATGGAAGTGAAAAAGTTACTACATGACAGCAGTGGCGGTGCCAAGGGAGGGCTTGGGGGGGCTGAAGCCCCCCCAATAATGAGCCAAGCCCCCCATCAGCCCCCAATATTGCCAGATTCCAAAGGCGAATTTAGGCAGAACGTCCCTTATTTGAACTTTCAATTTTGTATTACTATTTACAAATAATACACAAAAGTTGACGAAACGAAGTGTTATAAGTTTAGGAAAAGATTCAAGACAATAGATTAAATCGTGATTATTATTTTTAGCTGTTAGCATTTAGCAGATTCTGAATGATAGTAATTTCACGGAAATTACGGAAAATTTATCAGTTGACTCAACTTCTAAGGAAAACTTCCAGCCTAGTTCTAATACTAAGGGTAACTTATGTTATAATATATTCTGTGAAATTCTTGTAATTCAGATGGTTAGTTTACATATCCTATAATGAAAATGATAAGTGAAAGTAAAATACAGCATTATTTTATTAAACTACATTAGCCATTCTTTTAGTGTATTACGACTGTACGATTATTATCTCGTCTTCAGAAATATAATTGAATGTCGATTATGTCATAATTCGAGGCAGGAAGTTAATAAATTTGAATATATTTGATTAAAATGAAGTAAAGGATTCACACTGCTATAGGGCCTACATGGTCCTAGGCTCCTAGCCTAGCCCAGCATTCACGAATCGAGTGCACGATGAGCCATTCCTGTTCGATTCCTGTCAGCTACCAGACCAGTCTACCACGCGACGCGGTTGTGTGTAGATCTCCGAGCCTGTTGGCTGTTAATTGCTTAGTGCAGTAGACACTGAATTACTGAGCAGCTGAGCTTATTAGTTGTGGTTTTCGTCTTGCACTGATTTACAGGTATGGTGTAAGTTGATTTTTTTCTACTTACAAATGTATATAGGCTACTATAAGATTATAAGAAGCTGTGGAAGGAAGAATAAAATAGTGTGAAAATATCTGGTCTGTTGTAATGCTAATATGCAGTTTTATGCTTCTGTGATCTGTGTGCTTGTTTATGCTGTTTTCCCTGTTTATGAAAGTAACTGATGGTGGTTTATCATATTTGATCACATAGGCCGGTTTGATTATGGAACGCTACCTGTTACCCAAGATTCCCAAGAAGAGGCTGCGAGATGATGATCCTCCTACAGACACACCTGCTGTTAATGAGGACCTGGACAGTGGTGATCGTGATTGTGAGTCTGCAGCCTTACTAGGTGAGGCTAGTGCAGAACCCCAGCCACAAGAGGGCACTTCTCACACCCATGGTGAGAAACTACTACCTGGACCCAAGGACCTGAGCCAGCTTCCAGATAGTGGTCCCACCTGTCCAGACTTGAAGAGATACCCAGCCACAGAATACAGTGGCCAGTCAAGGTCATTCAACAAGAACTGGCGTGATCATCATTCGTGGCTGGAGTACTCCACGACCCTAGATGCTGCATTCTGCTTTGCATGTCGTCATTTCGGTCATGTACACTTAAGCAAATGTGAGAAGTCCTTCACCCATGACGGCTTTCGGAACTGGAAGAAGGCAACCTCATCTCTGAAGTCTCATGATAATTCAGCAGGACACAAGTTCTCTATGCAAGCTTGGGCAGAGTTTAAGATGCAGAAAACAACAGGTTCTAGGATCATACATGCTTTTAATACCAACCATGAAAAAACTGTAAAGGAAAACAGACATTACATTAGAGCAGTAATACACTTACTGCTCTACACAGCCTGCCAAAATGTTGCCCAAAGAGGTCACAAGGAAGACACTGATTCTGGCAACAAAGGTAACTTCCTGGAACTGCTGGACCTGATTTCCAGGTATGATGACATTGTCAAAAAGAAACTGAGTGGTGGTCCTGGCAATGCTAAATATACGCACCACGATATCCAAAATGAACTGCTCGCCATCATAGCTTCAATAATCAGAGAGGACATCAGCAACGAGGTCCTAAGAGCAGAGCATTTTGCCCTAATGGTGGATGAGACCAAGGATGTCAGCAAACAAGAACAGCTGTTCATTGTGGTGAGGTATCTCCACAAACAGAGCCTTCATGAGGTGTTCCTTGACTTCACAGCAGCCGAGGGTCTGGATGCAGACTCATTGCTCAACAAGATCTTGGAGACCCTGGCCAAATGTGGTACTGACCACAACGCCTGCATTGGCCAGTGCTACGATGGAGCTGCAGTCATGTCAGGGCACATCAGTGGTATACAGGAGAGGTTTAGGAGAAAGGTACCACAGGCTGTGTATGTCCACTGTTATGCTCACAGGCTCAACCTTGTGCTCGTTGATTGTGTACACAATATCCAGGCTGCAGCAGAGTTTTTTGTGGCTATACAGAGTTTGTACAAGTTCTTCTCTATGTCAGTAGTACATGAAGAATTTATAAAGGTGCAAAAAGAATTAAATCCCACAAGGCAGCACATAGAGTTGAAGCAACTGTCTGACACAAGATGGACCTTCCAACATGCTGCTTGTCTGGCAGTGAAAAGAACCCTACCTGCCATAGTGACAACCTTGAAACGTCTCATGGAGGGAGACAATGCACACAGAGCCACTGAGGCAAAGGGCCTGTGCATCCTGCTAGATCAGCAATTTGTGACAATTCTGATGGCCATGGAAAAAGTGTTACTGATGACCAAACAACTGTCAAACCACCTCCAGTCACATGACCTTCAGCTGGCCTCTGCAGAGGACTTGATGCAGTCTGTCATGTCTGGACTGACAGAAATGAGGACTGAAGCTGCCTGGAAGGAGTTAGAGGAGGCTGCTGAGGATTTGTGCAAGGTAGTTGGGATACGCACTGAGACTGAGCGTCCAGGTCGACAACGATCTGCTCCCAGACACCTGGATGAATTCATCATAACATCCAGTACAGGTCAGAGGGATGGAGCTATACCAGATGCCAGGAGAAGGACCTTCTATGCCATCACAGATAGAATGCTCAATGAGCTGAGCAGGCGATTTTCATCTGATGCCTGTAATGTTCTGATGGGTGCTGCTGCCTTGAGTCCTAAGCACATTACATTTCTGAACAAAAAAGCGCTGTCAGGAATGGCAGCCAATTATGGAGTGGCAGAGGGTGATCTTGCAGTGAAGGTCCACCAATTGACAAGACTAATAGCTAGGAAGAGAGACAATGGCCTGGAAGTGTCCACACCACTTGAGCTCGCAGCCATGCTGGAGCCATACAAGGATGCCTTTATAGATCTGTATAAACTTGTATGCATTGCAGTGACCCTCCCTGTCACCTCAGCTGCCTGTGAGAGGAGCTTCTCATGTCTGAAACTCCTCAAGACATACTTGAGGAACAGCAGTGGCAACAACTGCACCAGCAACCTTGCTGTAATATCAATTAATTCTAGGAGGGCCAAACAGCTGAACATTGATGCCATTATAGACACATTTGCTGCCAATCACCAGAACAGGCGCATAGTTTTAAAGTAACGTGACAGTCGTTACACCTTGATTTAAAAATTCTTCTGATTCTTCAGATTGTATTAACTTCATTACATAGAATTTTTTTCTGTCATGTTAACTGCTTACTTACACATGATGTCTAAATTATTTGAGTTAAACTTCAATCTTATGGAATAAACGAGGATGAGGTGGAGGGATGGAGTTGAGAGGTATATGAGGGAGGGGGGGGGGTGAGTTGGGGGGAGGGGAGTCAAATGGTGGGTGACAGAGTGACTTGGAGGCGTTTAGTCTGCGGCCACCCTTTGCGGGATTAGGGCGTCGGGCTATAGATAGATAGATAGATGTTGCGTATACATTAATCTGAATTTCCTTGCTAGTTTTATGTCTTTCATTTGGCAGAATTTTTGATGAGATAAGAAATGTTATACATTAACACCGCAGTTTCAAAGAGTACAGGTGTCTAAAATGAACCTCAGTACATTCGGATATTATGAATATGTACATACCAATTTTCCATCAACACTTCAGTTTGATGACATTTTGTGAAGCCTCCCCACATTTTACCCCAGCCCCTCCTCAGCCCCCCCCAATGAAAATTTCCTGGCGCCGCCACTGCATGACAGTATTGTGATACCAACTCTAACGTATGGAAGTGAAGCTTGGATGTTGTTGGAAGGACACAAGTCAAGAGTGAGAGCAGTGGAAATGAGTTATTTAAGAGAAGCCTGTGGAGTCATATGGAGAGACAGGCTGACGAATGAGGATATAAAGGAGCGTTGTGGTGTTGATGTGGATGTGATAGGAAGCGTTATGAGGAACACACTGAGGTGGTTTGGCCATGTGGAGAGGATGGACGGTTAAAGACTGACGAAGAGAGTGTATGTGAGTGAGGTGGAGGGGGGAAGAGAGAGGGGGAGGCTGAGGATGAGATGGAGGGATGGGGTGGAGAGGTATATGAGAGAGGGGGGTGTGAGTTGGGAGCAGGGCAGTGAAATGGCGGGGGACAGGGCAACTTGGAGGCGATTTGTTTGTGGCCACCCCAAACGGGATTGAGGCGTCTGGCAATAGATAGATAGATAGAACTTTCAGATTCCTCCTCCTACACACTGTCCCAAATTCATTCACCAAACCTTGCAACTCTCATTCATCTTCACTCAACAATACTGTATCATCAGCAAACAGCAACACCGGAAGCTTCCAAATGGTTAACATAATGTCTGAATTAATGGCATATCTGTCACACTGATCAGAATTAAGACGTACTGTAACGATATCTTATACATGTACTTTATGGGTTATAACCAGGACAACACAACTCTCATCTAGTTCCTATGTTGATATATAAACCCAAATATCTAAGTATGTATGGACGAACTAATGGCATACTCATCATATTTATCAGAATTAACTTATTATAAATCAATTACTTACATACTAGGTACTGTGCTATATAATGGAGTAGTTTTCTCAATATTCATTGTACTCACCAAAGATCCTGAGATGGGTGAAAACAGAGGAGGACGGTACACACTGTCCCTGCAAGGAAAATGGAATGATTACTATAACTGCACATTATATGGCTACATAAAACTAATATTATAAATGTGGATTTCTCTCAGAATAAGGCATAAAAAATTGTCATTCCAATTTGCGAATATCTCTGCACGTACATGTTATCTCATGCATGGTGTACACTAACATTTTTTTTTATATATATGCTTGCCTGGTGCACGTGTCAGTGAATGTGTGAATATTTTATGTATACATGTGTGTGTGTGTGTGTGTGAGCGCATGTGTTTGCTTTGTGTTCCATGTGTTTTCTGTATCTGGTGCCCCGTTATTCATCTGTTTTATATATTTTGTTTGTGCTTTGTGTTACTGGAGCTTTATATGCTTGTATGTTTCGTGTTTCGTGTGACTAAAGGTGAACTGCTTAAGAACAGTTCCTTTTATAGATACGATTGCTTCTTCCGGAATACAGCAAATGTTTTCAGTTTATTTCGCTCTGTGGACGAGTGTATAACAGCATCGTGGAAAATACTGGAATTAGAAAAACTGTAGTAGATACAGCCTTGTGTACCAGATATCCTGCCCAAGTTTCATTAGCAGATACGTTGTCCAAGTTGAATTAAATCGTCTGAAGTAAGAATAAGCTTGAAGATACGTTGCTGTACTGAAAGTCATTGGATATGCCTTGTTTTATGTCTTTTCGTATGTGGCTGCCAGATAACAGACTCAGGTTCAGTCTTTTATGGCAAGCGTTAATAGATATGCTCAGTGCCTCCTACTTCCCTCTCGTGCAAGGGTGTTTATTATCTATTACACTCCTGCTATTGGTAATTTGTCAAGAGCATGTTTTTAGCTTCCTACCTCCCTCGTGCAAGGCTTTTTACTGCTGATTACACACACCATAAAGGGAGTCGCACACGTCCTGTCTGATTAAACAATGACAACTCTCTCAAATCATTCATGGTCTTCTCATAGCCTTCATCAGCTTCTGAACCACGTAGTCTCATCTGCTTATACTTGAACTCCTCATAGTCCTCATCAGCCTAAGAACTACCTATGATTACCATCCAGCACGGTAAATATTTCCCTGGTGTACAGGAAACCATTTGGCTTGTCACTCAGTGTAGAGTCACCCACAGGCAGAAGGAAGGGGAAAGAATGAAGGAAAGAAAGACAGAAGAGGGGTGTAAAGTCACCTGTAAGCAGAAGGATGAGGAAAGAATTAAGGAAAGAAAGAGAGAAGAGGATGGAAGGAAAGAAGGATGGAGGAGAGGAAAGGGCAAACCCTCGAGAGCAGCTCTACATCGAGTGAGTGGATGGTGAGCGCTCCCACCTAATAATAATAATAATAATAATAATCTGGCCTTTTGTTTCTCAAAAGCGCCAGTTCTTCCTTTTGGGAATTCACTAGCGCTCGACACACATACATTATTTTTACAATTACAAGAATTGTGCCATTTCTTGTATATAATACAAGCTACATCATATATACATGAAAGTGGCAAAAATTAAACCCTATAATCATCCGTCATAGTACCTCTCTCCAGGTCGTAGCATTTTGAAAAAAGAAAGGCTTTCAGCTGTCTCTTAAAGGATTCAACAGTAGAGAGTTATCTTATGGACAATGGCAATCTGTTATATAATCTAGGGGCTCTATATGCAAAAGAACGATCAGAGAAAGATGACTGGTGAATGGCTCCTGGCTCATCAAGACACAAGGAATCATCTTCACTGCGTAACATCACACCCGGGCGTGTCGATGGGAGTTTTAACAATTCAGCAAGATACTTCGGTTCACCAAACTTAAGAACCTTGAATGTAATAAGACACAGTTTAAATTCAATTCTAGCCTTTACTGGTAACCAATGCAACTCAATCAGAAACGGGGCAGTTGAGGTTCTCGGGGGGAGACCAAAGATAAGCCGTGCCGCCCTGTTCAACACAGACTGAACTTTTGTTAGTATATTATTTGGAAGACCAACCCACAGTGAATTACAATAATCAACACGAGACAAGACCACTGCATGGACCAATGTTAAGAGGAACTGTCTATTCAGGAATCTTTTCACAGAGTACAGATTCCTGGTATGCAAGTTACACCCTCTTACAACCTGATTAATGTGTTCTTTGTAATTTAACTTAGAATTAAAATAAACACCCAAATTTCGAACAGAACTGACTGGATGCAGCTGTGACACGCCAATGTTCAAAGCCAGGGCATTGTCATTCTCATCACCCCTTCTGTTTCCTCTAATGATGATGATCTCAGTTTTACCATCATTCAGCTTAAGTTTCCTCTTAGCCATCCAAATCTTAATATCAGACATTAGAGATTCAAACTTTATCTTAGTATTGTTGATATCTGACATCTTAACATAGAGCTGGGTGTCATCAGCATAAAAATGATAGGACACATCATGAGCATCAAGTAGAGACGATAAACTACTTATGTAGATAGTAAATAGAATTGGACCCAAAACTGATCCTTGAGGGACTCCAAATAGAAGAGGAGCAGAATTAGAGCTAGCGTAATCAACAACCACTCTCTGAGATCTGTCCAACAGATACGACTTAAGGAGCAAAAGGGCACTATCACGAATGCCATAAAAATACAGATCATCCAACAATAGTTTATGATCTACTGTATCAAAAGCTGCAGACAGATCCAAAAGAACTAGGAGAGAGGACATCCCACTACAAGTGTTTGCCACCAAGTCGCTCTGAATCCTTGTTAGTGCAGTTTCAGTCGAATGGTATTTTCTGTATGCTGATTGAACAACAGGAACAACTCTGTTGTGTTCCAGTAGTGGTACAAGTTGATCGAGTATGGCCCGCTCAATAATCTTGGATAAAAAAGACAGGTTAGAGATAGGACGATAATTTGTCATGCTCTCGACATCAAGGCCAAGTTTCTTAATTAGGGGCCTAAGCAAAGCACGTTTCTCAGACTGCACAAAATTACTTTCTAAGAAGCATCTATTTATTATGTTGCAGATAAAGTCTGCAGCGTGCTCATACACATCAGGCAGTTGTGACATGTTACATGGATCGAGTGAGCAAAATGTTTTATTAAGTTCTCTGATGTAACATTTGACTTTGTTTACATCCAGTGGATGAAATGTTGAAAGCAAATGATCCCGGTGCACCGTGGCTGGAAGTCAACTGAGTACGCTTCACTAGGAGGACTGCTATCTAAATCACTTCTTATGCGAGATATCTTACTTGTAAAAAATGAAGCAAAATCAGAAGCCAATTGGACATCAGATAAAGAAGTTGGTTTAACAATTACATTCCTCCGACCAACCAAATTGTTCACAACTGCAGACAATTTTTTTGATCACCACCACATGAATCAACTTTATTTTGATAATACCTAGCCTTTTGGGCTTTTACAGTGTGAACGACTGCTCTTCTCGCAAAAACATAACGCAAACGAGTTACTTCAGTCCGTTGCAAGCGCCACTCACGCTCTGTCCTTCTACGTTGTCTACGCAAAGAATTAATGGATGGACCATACCACGGAGAATTATCACGTACAGTGATTGTTTTTACTACCTCAGGACAATAATGGTCAAAAATTGACCTGAGCTCGTTGTTGTAAATATCAACCAATTCACCAGAAGAAAGACTTGAAGAATCGATGGAGTTTAAACATTGATCAATTTCAAAACACATCAACTGGCGGTCAACATTGTTGTAATTTCTGAACCTGATGACCTTCTTATATGAAGGGGATTTCGGGACACCAAAACTAAGAGTGATCAGAGCATGATCAGAGATGAGGGGGTCAAATGAGTCAACCTCCACATCTGATACGCGCCTGCAACCAACAGGGGACAAGATCAAGTCAAGGACATGTCCTGAGACATAAGTTGGATTACTCACATGATTGAAAAAATTGTTCTGGGTGATCAACTCAAGGAATTCTGAAGAAAATAGTTTTGACTCTGGACTGTCAACCCAATAATTGAAATCACCACAAACAAGAAGTCCTCCAGGTCTAAGAGAAAACCCTTCAAGAAACTGCCCAAACTCCTCCATAAAACCTCGATCTCTGCCCGGATGACCTGGTCGACAGACAATTGCAATTCTAATAGTATTCTGATGGAAATTTATTAATACTTCCATAAATTCAAATGATGATGGGGTCAGGTCTGAGTCAATGAGAGAAACGTTTGCAAGTGCTGCCGAATAGATGAATGCTACGCCTCCTCCCGGATAATCAGCAGCAGGCCTGGGAATACTAATAATAGAATGTGTCTTAGGCAAAGCATTACGAATAATATCGATATCAGACTCATACAACCAGGTTTCAGTCAAGCACAATATGTCAAGCTCGTGCTGATTTAGGGTTTCATTAATATAGTCTATCTTATTACGGATGGAACGAATATTTAAAAGACCCATCCTTAACTGGTTCAAGAGGGATGTAGTCAGTTTTTTGAATGGTCAAAATTGGTGTTCTCAATCAATCTATTCCTATGAGAAATCATAATTGGACATTCTCTACTTGAAGCAAAATGGGCAACCACCTGTGACTTTGAATTAGCATCTTATTGTCTTAAAGAGGAGCAGCTGATGCATTTGGGAGAATTTCTGTTACTACAGTCCTTAGATTTATGGGCTCCAGCACAAAAGACACATTTAGGTTCATCACTTTTCCTAGAACATCTCTCAAATGTATGACCAAAGCCTTGACAGTGATGACACTGTGTAACCCAGAATCTATCGAAAGCACGGCATCTTGTAAGATCCACATAGATGTAATTGCCCTGTTCTACAATGGAGGATCTTACCTCTGGCGACATCTTCAAGACAGCAGTTTTGGTGTCATTCTTTGTCCTTGTGAAGAGAAGGTTGAGGGTACAACCCCAATCAACAAGCATCTTAATTTTATTGTTTTTTCTCAGAATATTTGGGATGATGTCAGAGTCATCCAAGGAAGAGGAAAGGCCTGTCACGGTCATTTTAGGCAACATTTTCTTTGGCTCCGATATGCAAAAAGTGCCCTCAGAGCCAAAATGATCAGTCAGCACCCCAGTTGCTTCTCTCTTGGCCTCAGCTGACGGAAACTTCATTACCAGCCCACCAGCCTTGGTCTTAAGGCAGCCGTCAACCGGTACCGAGTTAAGTACGCCTCTGATGTCTTCTGGTCCCATCTGATTTGTCAGGGCACTAGCGCCACTCTCTGGTTTCACAATCAGTACATGCTGACTATGAATGGATTTTTTCTGGCCATGAGCACTGATCTCAATCACGCCCCCAGGCAGATCCTTCCCTCCCCCCACGAGAGACCCACGAACAGCATCCGCAAATGACTTGGCCTGATCTTGTGTGACCGCCACAGGTGATGAGACCTTGGTCTCTAGTGCCTCCAGTCTATTTGATACGTCTCTGATTGCTTGAAAGATTGGCCCAATAACTTTATCTTCATACTCCTTCTTGGTACTACTTCCTCCACCAGCCAAGACCTAGTCTGCTGGTGCAACACACTGGCTACACAGCCAGTGAAAACCCAGCTGGTGGCTCCTCTTCATGAATGGATAGTCGCCTGCATCCAAATTTTCACAAGCTATATGAATCCACTCGCTGCAGTAGGCGCACTTCAGTGCTTGTGCACTTTTTGCTACAGACCTACTGTAGTGAGGGCACTGGTGTTGTTTACTCATGATAAAGGAGAACAAAAAAAAACAAAAATGACAACAACAGCAAAACGTACAGTATATACAATACTACCCGGGAAAAACCCGGGTAGCGCCGCCCCCGTTTGTGTCACCCTAATTTAGGAGGAAAAAAAGAAAACCGAAGGAAAAAAAAGCACAAAAAACAGAAATGGAAAAAAAAAACAAAAAAACAGGGTGTCTGCGAGGTCACCACGAGCAGGTGCGGTAAGACTTGACTACCCTTCTAGGAAAGGTAATCCAAACCGAGGTGCCGCAGAAGTGCTGAGATGGTATTGAAACTTTTCCCAATTTGAGCTTTACAGCAGCAACAAATACGTCACTTAGGCAAGACCTCATTGGTTACGATACTGCCACTGCGCAAATGATAATAATAGTAATAATAATAAGTACTTTAATAACCCTGTCTCCTGCCATTTCACTGATCCCCCCCTCTCATATACCTCTCCATTCCTACCTTATCCTCAGTCTCCTCTTCCTCAACTCCCTATGCCAAATGAGGAGGATGGTGGACCGTAGGAGAAAGAGAACTTCTGGTTTCCTGTCCAGGCAGCTGGCTGGTATTAACGTGGCAGCTGGTTGGTATTAATTTGGCTTTCTTCTCCCCCCCCTCCTCCCTCTCTGTAGGCGGTTTCCATGGCTCAGTCAACTCACACACCTGAAAATATACTACACATTAGTTCTTTCCTTTCAAACCTTGATTAACAAAAGTAGCTTGTTGGCAGCAAGAACATTATCATCTGGAGACAACATGAGTTAAATAACTTATCAATACCAAATGCAAGATGTTTTCAATAATAATTCATCCATCCATCCATCATCCAATCCTACATTACCCCATGTGGAGCATAGGAGCCCGGGGCTAGGTAATTGGTCCCGACAATTATGATGAGAGTGACCAGCCTCACTCATCCCACAGTGGCATTACATAAGCAATCAACCCCAAGCACCCCTTGGATATAAACCTTCACCGGCTCAATCCAATTGGAACATCACAATTACCCACTAAATCACCAGGCGCTAAAATTTGGCTATATGGTTCCAACCCAGCATAGTAAATGGTTTCCTGGTGCACAGGAAACCATTTGACTTGTCACTCAGTGTAGTCACCCACAGGCTGAAGGAAGGGGAAAGAATGAAGGCATCCCCACACATCATTCAAGGCCCTGAAATTCTGATAATACAAAACAGGCATAACTATCCACACACAGGGTAGCACGGGCCGAACAGGGTAGTACTCCCGATGGGAATGGGAATGGGAATGCTGGTGATAGGAAGAGCTGGAGCTCCTGTTTCACTAGCTATCTAACCATCCCCCTTTGCTGACCTTTTCAGTGTGACAGTAACATGGAGAGTAGACCAGCATACTCTCCCAAACATTTCCTCTAACCATCTATGCACTACACCACATGCACACTACATTTCACACAACGTATCCCACTACGTTACAGGGGTTGGCGCCAGCAAGGGCATGCGGCCAGAAAACTTCGCCCCCGTTACCTACTGGCGGACTTCTGGGGGAGGCGTGGCGGGGGTTCCGCCGGCATAGATCATGGGTCCAGGGCGAGATGGGGCTCAGGCCTGTGCTAGAGGGTACAGGGCATTGCGGTTCCCAGGCTGCCGCTTACGCCCAATAGAGAGGGGCCCAAACCTGGGAGCAGCGCCCCAGGAGGCTGCCCTATCAGTGGGTGTATAATGGCGGGATAGTTGCAGTGCCAAGACGCGCTTGGAGGGTGTCTCTGCAGCTGTCCTAGCAGGGTGCCCCGAGGCCACTACCACAGCCACTGGTAAGCTGGTGGGCTAGGGGTCCCAGATCCATTGCCTGGACCTGGGACTGTGCAGTGAGTGGGACCTGTGCTGTGTCTGTCCCCCTTTATTAATACTGAAGATGACAAAACAAAATAAGTTTCAAAGCAAGCCTGAGGACAGTAAATCACCCATGGGAATGAGGGTGGGTTCATGGAACGTGGGAAGTTTGAGGGGAAGAGCAGGGGAAGTCGTTGAGGCATTCAGTAGGAGGTGGGTGGATGTGGCGTGTTGGCAGGAAGTCCGGTACAGGGGTGGATCAGCCAGAGAGATTGTTGGGAAGGACTGTTGCTATAAGTTGTTTTGGCAGGGGGGGACAGACGGATATGGAGGTGTTGGTGTGATGGTTGCGGAGAAATGGGTGGAATATGTTATAAATGTTTTGAGAGTAAGCGATAGGATATTGGTAGTGAAAATTCTGTTGGAAAGAAAGATAGCTGTGATTATATCGGCATATGCTCCACAGGCAGGATTGGATGAATCAGAGAAAGATAGATTTTTGGATGATTTAATACGTGTAGTGGGTGGTATGCGGGATGATGAGATAGTGATTTTGGGAGAGGACTTAAATGGTCATGTAGGTGAAGCAGCACAAGGTTATGAAGGAGTGCATGGGGGATGTGCATATGGTCTAAGGAATGGAGAAGGGGAAAGGATACTCGAGTTTGGGGAGGCAACGGACATGATTGTGTGCAACACATATTTTAGGAAAAGAGACAGTAGGTTAATTACGTATGAGTCTGGGGGAAATAGCAGTCAGATAGATTACTTTCTGGTTAGGAGGGCCGATAGGAGGTTAGTGAGGGATGTTAAAGTTATAGGAAGTGAGGAGTGTGTGCAGCAGCACAAACTATTGATTTGTGATATGGTGCTTAAAGAACAAGTGATGAAAAAGAGGACTTATGTACCTAGGAGGAAAATATGGAAGCTGAAAAACCAAGTAGTAAGGGATGCTTTCTATAGCGAGTTGAGGAGAGTGGTGGCTGAACAGGGAGCTGAAGACAGAGGCGTTAATGAACAGTACAGAGCCCTCAAGAAATATTTCTTGAGAGTTACTGATGTAACATGCGGCTGGACAAGAGGACCACCAAGAAATAAAGTAACTTGGTGATGGGATGAGGGTGTAGAAGCTGCAATTAAGGAGAAAAGAAGGCTTTTCCGGGAATGGAAGAAGGGTGGTAGCAAAGAGGAATATTTGGCTGCCAAGCGTAGGGCTAGGAGAGAGGTATACAGGGCAAAGTCTGAGTCACAGAGACAATTACTTGATAACCTAAATCATGGGGAAAGGAAAAATATATTTAGGGTGGCAGGTCAAGTGAAGAGGGATAATCAGGATATCATAGGTGAGCAGTGTGTGAAGAATGATGAAGGAAAGGTAGTGGTGAACAGTGAGGATATTAAAGATGCATGGAGAGAGCATTATAACCGGTTGTTGAATGAGGAGTTTGACTGTGACAGGGAAGGTTTGGAGCCAGCAGATCCAGTGTCTAGCCCTTGGCCTTTGATTGATACTGCTACTGTGAGTGAGGCAATAGGCAGGATGAGGGTGGGGAAGGCAGCAGGTGTGTCTGGGTTGACTGCCGAAATGTTGAAGGTCTCAGGCGATATAGGGGTGAGTTTAGTCACTGACCTGATAAATAGGATTATTTATGAGTGTGTTGTCCCAGATGATTGGCAGAAGTGTGTAATTGTAAATGTGTATAAAGGGAAGGGTGATGCCCTGGAAAGAGGAAATTACAGAGGTATAAAGCTTTTAGATCAGATAATGAAGGTAATGGAGAGAGTTTTAGAAGGTATGATTAGAGAAAGAGTGAATATTGATGAGATGCAGTTTGGGTTTATGCCAGGCAGGGGGACCACTGATGCCATATTCATTGTTCGACAGCTTCAGGAAAAATATATATTGGTAGGAGAAGGGATCTTTATTTCATTTTTGTTGATTTGGAAAAAGCCTTTGACAGAGTCCCTAGAGAGGTGGTGAAGTGGGCAATGAGAAAGCTTGGCTTGGAGGAGTGGCTGGTTAGGGTGGTAATGGCCATGTATGTGGGCGCTCACACCCAGGTGAGAGTGAATGGAGATTTGAGTGATGAGTTTTCCGTGAATGTTGGTGTGCATCAGGGGTCAGTCTTGAGTCCCATGTTGTTTATCATGGTACTTGAAGCCCTTTCACGTGACTTTAAAAACGGACTCCCGTGGGAGTTGTTGTATGCTGATGATTTGGTGTTGATTGCAGAGAATGAAAGGGAGGTGGAGGAAAGGTTTAGGAAGTGGAGAGATGGTATGGGGCAAAAGGGTTTAAGGGTAAATGCAGATAAAACAAAAGTGATGATATCTAGCGTTGGTGGCGGTACTGTCAAAGACGAGGGAGAGTGGCCATGTGCAGTTTGCCATAAGGGCGTGGGAAGTAATTAAATCTTGTGCGGTGTGTGTGATAAATGGGTGCATAAGAGATGTAGTGGTATCAGAGGTAGACTGTGAGATAATGCTGATTTTATGTGTACAGTGTGCCACGGTGAGCAGGTAGAGATTGTCAGACGTGAAATGATTGAACTTGCTGGTGAATCTCTTGAGTGTGTGGAGGAGTTTTGTTATTTGGGAGACATGTTGTGTGCTGGAGGTGGGGCTGGAGCTAGCTCTGTGGCTAGGGTGAGAAGTGGTTGGAAGAAGTTCAGGGAGCTCTTGCCTCTCCTGACATTAAGAGGGCTCTCCCTACGTGCTAAGGGGTCTTTGTATGCAGCATGTGTTAGGAGTGTAATGCTGTATGGCAGTGAGACCTGGGCAGTGAAGGAGGAAGACATTCGCCGGCTCAGACATACAGAAATGACAATGATTAGGTGGATGTGCAGTGCGTCCCTGCATCCAAGGCCTGGAGGGGCTGGGTTTACAATGGAAGGGTTGAGAGGTAGGATGGGACTGGAGTGTATTGGTGTTGTGATGAGGAGAGGTAGCTTGAGGTGGTTTGGACATGTGGAGAGGATGGGGGATGATAATTGGGTGAGGAAGGTGAGAAGTGTTAATATTGGGGGTGGGGTTATGAGGGGTAGACCGAGAAAGACATGGGACGAGGTCATGAAGTGCGACCTTAGGGTTAAGGGACTGAACAGGGAGGCTGCAATGGATCGTGCAGCGTGGAGAGACGCCATTAGGTGACCAAGGCCGACACATGCAAGCATGTTGGAGCCTTTAAAAACGAAAACGAAAACGAAACACATGCATTTCATAAAACCCATCCAATAATCCATCCAATCTTTTCAAGTTAAATAAGTGCTGTTAACCCTCATCATGTACGCCCCCATACAAATGTCATCCAATCATCATCTATCTGCTCAGCAAAAAATCTCACACACACCAAAATGAGATACTGGTCTCTGGTTTGAATAAATCTACACTATCAGTCTACATATGGCCGGACCCCTTAATCCTGTAAGGGGTGGCCACAAACAAATTGCCTCCAAGTCGCCCTGTCTCCTGCCATTTCACTGCTCCCCCCCTCTCATATACCTCTCCATTCCTACCTTATCCTCAGTCTCCCCTTCCTTCTCCCTCAACTCCCTATGCCAAATGAGGAGGATGGTGGACCATAGGAGAAAGGGAACTTCTGGTTTCCTGTCCAGGCAGCTGGCTGGTATTAACGTGGCAGCTGGTTGGTATTAATTTGGCTTTCTTCTCCCCCCCTGCTCCCTCTCTGTAGGTGGTTTCCATGGCTCAGTCAACTCACACACCTGAAAATATACTATACATTAGTTCTTTCCTTTCAAACCTTGATTAACAAAAGTAGCTTGTTGGCAGCAAGAACATTATCATCTGGAGACAACATGAGTTAAATAACTTGGCAATACCAAATGCAAGATGTTTTTAATAATAATTCATCCATCTATCCATCATCCAATCCTACATTGCCCCATGTGGAGCATAGGAGCCCAGGGCTAGGCAATTGGTCCCGACAATTAAGATGAGAGTGACCAGCCTCACTCATCCCTGAGTGGCATTACATAAGCAATCAACCCCAAGCACCCCTTGGATATAAACCTTCACCAGCTCAATCCAATTGGAACATCACAATTACCCACTAAATCACCAGGCGCCAAAATTTGGTTATATGGTTACAACCCAGCATAGTAAATGGTTTCCTGGTGCACAGGAAACCATTTGACTTGTCACTCAGTGTAGTCACCCACAGGCTGAAGGAAGGGGAAAGAATGAAGGAAAGAAAGACAGAAGAGGGAATGTAAAGTCACCCGTAGGCAGAAGGACAAGGAAAGAATGAAGGAAAGAAAGACACAAGAGAATAGAAGGAAAGAAGGATGGAGGAGAGGAAAGGGCAGACACCCGAGAACAGCACTACATCGAGTGAGTGGATGGTGAGCGCCCCCACCTACCACAAATAATAATAATAGTAATAATAATAACTACTTTAAGAATAACGAGAACTACTCTAAGTCTCAATGGCATGCCTAATGGGCCACATCCCCACACATCATTCAAGCCCCTGAAATCCTGATACCACAACACAGGCATAACTATCCACACACATGCATTTCATAAAAACCATCCAATAATCCATCCAACTTTTCAAGTTAAATAAGTGCTGTCAACCCTCATCATGTACTCCCCCATACAAATGTCATCCAGTCATCATCTATCTGCTCAGCAAAAAATCAAACATACACCAAAATGAGATACTGGTCTCTGGTTTGAATAAATCTACACTACCTGTCTACCTATAGCAGGACGCCTTAATCCTGTAAGGGGTGGCCACAAACAAATTGTCTCCAAGTCACCCTGTCTCCTGCCATTTCACTGATCCCCCCCTCTCATATACCTCTCCATTCCTACCTTATCCTCAGTCTCCCCTTCCTTCTCCCTCAACTCCCTATGCCAAATGAGGAGGATAGTGGACCGTAGGAGAAAGGGAACTTCTGGTTTCCTGTCCAGGCAGCTGGCTGGTATTAACGTGGCAGCTGGTTGGTATTAATTTGGCTTTCTTCTCCCCCCCTGCTCCCTCTCTGTAGGCGGTTTCCATGGCTCAGTCAACTCACGCACCTGAAAATATACTATACATTAGTTCTTTCCTTTCAAACCTTGATTAACAAAAGTAGCTTGTTGGCAGCAAGAACATTATCATCTGGAGACAACATGAGTTAAATAACTTGGCAATACCAAATGCAAGATGTTTTTAATAATAATTCATCCATCTATTCATCATCCAATCCTGGATTGCCCCATGTGGAGCATAGGAGCCCGGGGCTAGGCAACTGGTCCGGACATTTAAGATGAGAGTGACCAGCCTCACTCATTCCTGAGTGGCATTACATAAGCAATCAACCCCAACCACCCCTTAGATATAAACCTTCACCAGCTCAATCCAATTGGAACATCACAATTACCCATTAACCCACCAGGCGCCAAAATCTGGTTATATGGTTACAACCCAGCATAGTAAATGGTTTCCTGATACAGATATAATTTCCATCAGTAACCTTGAGAATGACACCAAGGTGTAATGTACAAAATAATTCGCTATGGAAAACGTGTTAGGAATTCTCAAGAGTTACATATAATATGCCCGAAAACCTTATGACATCTAACCTTCAATCCGATGACCTAACAGTAATGAGGGGGATATGAACACTAAAGCTCACCCTTTCAATTAGGAAAGTCTGCTTCCTAAATGAATAAAATTGCTTGTCGGTATCCAGACTATAATGAACCCCTTCAATACGATGTCTACTAGATTTAATTATTGCAACTACCAGGAGATTTTATTCAACTTATGACATCTCAAAACTCTTCGCCTTAAGTGGAACTGCCGAGACAGACAAAGAAAGAGACAGACGGAAGCAGAGACTAACAGAGAGACAGAGGCACCGGCAGAGGAACATTTAGAGGAAGAGAGATTGGATCAGTTGCAAGGACAGGGAAAACTGAGGAAAGGAAATCAGTTAAGGAGAAAGGTAGAAGGACAGAGAGAGAGACTGAGACAGAGAGCAGGAGGCAGAGACAGAGAACATGATGCAGAGGTGAGTGCATGCAACTGAATCAGGTAAACTTGAGAGGATGCGGGGTTTGGAAGTGGACGAAATGGAACGATTCTTTCAGTCCAAAATGGAAGAGGCTGAAAGAGTGCGTAGGATGGGAGCAAGAAAGAGGAAGGAGAAAATAAGTTACTTAATGACCAAGTGTAAGATGGTGAATTGAAGTAGGAAATGCAAATGTGGAAGATAGGAAGACTAAAGATTATTAATGAGAAGCAGTGGAAAATAGTGATTTGAAAGCAGGAAATGCATACATGGAAGGCAAGACAATGCTTGATAGTGTCCTGGTACCAACACAGACGTCAGGCAGTGAAATCTGAACAGTGATAGCAAGGTAAACAAAGTATATTTACACTCCCACTATATTTTGCATTCTGAAGTAAGGCGAAGAGCTGTGAAATACAACACTTTCTGTTTAAATTTTAACAATTGAACAGAAGACAGAGCTGTAAAATGACTATGCACCTCACATTTCAAGAAATATATTATATTCTAACTTTTTTTTAGCATAAACATATATTTTGGCTACTCAGAACTCTCATACACGCTGAAATGTATGGGGAAATATTGTTTGGTTTCAGTTTCATGGATGGGAGAGAGTTCGTTACCTTTCTGTCTGATTTAGTTCAGGAAGACAGCTGTTCAGGAGAGGAGCATAAACACCCCAAAGAGGAGAGAGAGAGAGAGAGAGAGAGAGAGAGAGAGAGAGAGAGAGAGAGAGAGAGAGAGAGAGAGAGAGCACAAAAACCAAACACAAAACAGCCAATGAGAACTACAACACTGTGGAAAAAAAAAGAAAGAAAAAGGAACTCGAGAGCATAAAAACATATAAGCCTTCGTACATGCAGCTCTCCCTGAACACATAAGGCCACACCGTCCCAAACACTACTGCTCTTACACACATGCTGCAGATTCACCTTAGACACTGCTATATTTCCCCCCCCCATACACACACACAGACATATTTATTAACATACATACCCAAACTCCATCCACAAAGGATCACTATGAACTCGGCCATCCCTCCAAACGCAGTGTCCCTCCACGACGCATACACAGGCTCTCCTGCATACACACACACAAATCAAGACACACACACACACACACAGATACACACACACACACACACAAACTTATACTTGTACAAAGAACCGGCGAAACTTGGACTGTTACACCCGTAGAGTTTCAGAGAGCATAATTTCTTATAAAGCGATTTTATAGGCGACCGAAAGTTAGGTTAGGTCACTTTGGGCAGGATTTGGTCTGATTAGATAATTTTTGGTTGGGTTGGGTTCAGATCGACTAGACATAGACGGATTAGGTTAGATTGCTTTAAAATAGCTCGGTTTTGATATATTTTGGGTCGGGTTCTATTGGGTTGGGTTAGGCTGGGTTAGGTTCGGTTGGATTAGGTTATTTGAGGCTTGAGTGGGTTTCGTTAAGTCGGGTATGGTATGGTTAAGTGAGACTGGGTAGGATTAGGCAGGGTTAGATGCGGTCAGGCTGCGTCAGAATTAGTTAGTTTAGGTATGGGGAGGTTACGTGAGATAGTGAGGTTAAATACAATTAGACTGGGTTAGGTGAGGTTAAGTTAGATTAGTTTGGGTTATTTGAGGTTGAATTAGGTCACTCGAGGTTAGGCCAGGTTCAGTTCCAGCAAATATGGATAGGTTAGGCGCAACTGGCCTAAAATAAGATTCAGAAAACGTTATAAACACAACCCCCTCCTCCCATCTGATTCTGTGACCTGCGTCTTGGCTTCAGTCTTTCTCTCCCTATTTCACTCTCTCGTAAAAGTCTTGGTCCCTGTCGAAACGCCTAAATTTACTGCATTGTAAAAGTGGTTTATGCATTGCGGTCTTTTGTTGGTCGGTCCTTCCAAAGCCAAGTATCGCACGAGGTGGACGTGGTTTTGTGTGTGTGTGTGTGTGTGTGTGTGTGTGTGTGTGTTCATGTGCGTGTGCGCTTGAAGCTGTGTGTACTTGAGTAATGCCCACATGCACACACAAAGGCCAGGACAGTAATGTGTGTGTGTATGTGTGTGTGTGTGTGTGTGTGTGTGTGTGTGTGTGTGTGCAAACGTGTGTACTTGGCTGATATCCACATGCATACACACAAAGGCCAAGACACACAGAGTAGTTGTTTATGTGTGTGGGTTTATGAATAGACTACACTTACATTCAGGCCAGGACAGACATAGGGTAGTGTGTGTGTGTGCGTATGTGTTTGTATGTGTTAACAGAATACACATACAGAGTACCATGTGTGTGAATAGAATATGTAGAGTAGGATGTGTGTGTGTACGTGTGAATAGAATACACATGTAGACGTGTGTGCTACCCACACTGACACCCTCTAATTCTTTCAGCCAGGATTGGAGACGTAGCGTGTATATGCCAGGACTCCATATTATAATCACAAATCATAATAGATAGCATGATGGATAGATAGATAGGCAGATAGATAGAAGCAGCAAGTACGTGTGGACATTCAAGTGCATATACATACATACCAGTTCTCACAAACCACTTACTAAAGTCAGTCAATAATATCTTTACAAACACTCCCGACGCAGTGCCAAGCGACATAGGTTTCATATAGTCAGGGAGCCCACTGGAGTTCATTTACACTTTTGGGAACGAAAGGTTTGATAATGTTGATCGGCTGCTACTAATATGGGAATGAAAAAAAAAAACATTTCTTAAGTTCAAGATTCCTGGGGTTTAGAGGGGGCAGGCCCCCAAGCCCCCCCAAAAATAGGCCTTTATTTACACTTTGGTGAACAAGACTGAAAATAACATGGATCAATACCATTATACTACTGAGTTGAAATATGCAACTTAAGAAAACAAAATTTCAGGGGTTTCCATTTAAGAAGGGTTCATTTGGAGGGTTCAATAGGTTTTTAATTACACTTCCGAGAACAAGGTTGAAACTCATACTGGTGAATGACCTTACATACCTTATCCAAAATACATCACTTAAGAAAATATATTCCCTGGCATTATTGTTTAAGAAAGGTCAGTTAGGGTCAAAAATAGGTTGTAATTACATTTCAGAGAACAAAGATGAATTTCATATTGCTTATATCTTTTGCATCCCTAATTTAAAATAACCAGCTTAAGAAACAATATTTTCAGGGGTTTCCATTTAAGACAGGTTCTTTAGGAGGGTTCAATAGGTTTTTAATTACACTTCTGAGAACAAGGATGAAACTCATACTGGTGAATGACCTTACATACCTTATCCAAAATACATCACTTAAGAAAATATATTCCCTGGCATTTTTGTTTAAGAAAGGTGAGTTATGGTGTCAATTGGCCTAAAACAGATTATATTAGGAACTTGGAGATCAATCCTATAACTTACTTTGATCATATCTTTTGTATTCCTAATAGAAAAAAGCAACTTAAGAAGCAATAGTATCAGGCGTTTTTATATTAGAAAGGTTCTTGTTGAGGGCCCAAAAGCATATCGGTTACACTTTGGAGAACAAAGTTGAAGCTCGTGTTGGTAGATGACTTTACGTAACATGTCCAAAGTTCATTAGTTAAAAATGACATTCACTGACCTTCTACTAAAGACTGACGCTGTTTCAAAATGGCTGCACGAGAAGAATATACTGGTATGTTTATCACTCAGCTCGTATTCTTTTCTTTTCAGTCACAAATTGGTTATTGATGAGAACTGACATAAATTATTGATATTGTTTAACCATAAGGAGTCTACATGATTCCTTTTGTCTTTCTTTTACAGAATCTACCCAGCAGCCAGTGCCCTCCAGATGTCTTGTACATGTTCTGCCCATTGAATCAAAGATTCTACCCTGGGAACCTGACAAATGGAATGTAGTAACACGTGTTGCCGAAGCTAGGAAACAGTGCAAAAACTTCCAAACATCAAAGTACAGAGCAGTTATTGAGGCGTTACCAAGTGACCCAGGAGAGGATGATGGCTACCACAGCAAATGTTATCAGAATTTTACTGCTATTCAACCTGTGTCTAGGCCTATTCATGACACTTCAGGCCCAGAAAGAAAGATTTTGCGCTCCGAATCATCATCATCATCATCATCTGCGTGTGTTAGCCCTATTAGCTCTACTAGTAGAAGAGAGTCTACGGTGGGTATTTTTCCCAGTACATGTTTGTTTTGTGACAAGAAGGTTAAAACACGACCAGATGGAACAAAAGAGCTCCCAGGAAAACTACTAACTAAGCAAGCAGAAGAAAAGATCATGGAGATAGCAAATATCCTCAAACTATCACACGTACTAGTCAAAATTAGTGGAGTTGACCTAATAGCTAAAGAAGCCCAGTTCCACCACAGTTGTCGATCCTTACACATACGGAGGGCAGATAGGGCAAGAGGATATGATCTACCACCAGTTGCTGAGGAACGTGTTAGTGCCAAGTTCCCCCTTGACTGTATCTATTTATATGTCAAAGACAACATCATTGATTGCCAAAGACCTGAACATCTTACATCCATCTATGAACAGTATATAGATCTCTGTACAGAACTTGAAGTAGTCCCTACAGTAAGCAAACCACAATATCTGGGAGATCTTTTGACCAAAAAATTTCAGGGCACAATTTTATTGCGTTCTCCAGAGTCCCGCCAGCAAGGGGTGATTGTCCACAGCACAGATATTGAGTATGATTCCATCAAGACAGTGTATGACTTTACATCATCTCCCGAGGGTCAGATCACAAAAGCTGCCTTACAGCTCAGACAGGCCCTAAAGGCTGTTACGAAAGAGCCACTCCCAGATCCACTAACTGTTGAAGCTGTGAACCATGGTGAGGGAGAACCTCCTGAACTTGTCAAGACTTTCTTTCAGACACTAATTGGAGGACCCAAAACCGGACAATATTCAGACTCAGTAATGCGCCGCTCTGATTCCTTGAGCCAGGATGTACTCTTTTTGGTCAAGAATGGTCACCTGAAACCGAGAAAGCATATATTGATGGGTTTGTCACTGAAGTCCCTTACTGGTAGTAAGAAGATTCTTACACTTCTAAACCGAATGGGACACTCTCTTAACTACCATGCTGTTGAAGAAATTGAGACCAATCTTGCCTATGCTATATTGGACAGACAGCTGAATTGTCCAGCTGGTATGGTTTCTGGAGTACCGTGTGGATTGGCCTTTGACAATTATGATGAAGTAACACACACACTATCAGGGTCCGACACCTTGCATGACACAATAGGCATATTATATCAGACTCAGAGCAGGTCGCCCCCTACAGAACCCTCCCCACAAAGAGGTAGGCAGAATGAAGATAAACCTAAAGAAGACATTTCCCTGCCAAAGATGGAAGGTAAGAAAAGGAGGAGGAAATTAGATGTCCTAGATAAAGACCTGCCACCCTACAGGAAAAAGCCAAGAATGAATGACTTCTCCTGTGACAACAAGGATTTCCGCAGCAACATGGATCTCTCAGTTCCATCAAGAAAGCTGGACTTTTTATGGATGGTGATGCATGCTCTGGGAATGGAAGGTATTCCCATGTGGACTGGGTTCAATGGTCAAACTTACATAGATGATCTTCCAAAACAGTCAGTCCTCTACATGCCTAACATCAGCCAATCCACAACAAGTAGTGATGTTGTTGTGGAGACTCTTTGTATTACTCAGAAATGTGCAGAGGAATGCGGAAAGCCATATGGTGTTGTGACATATGACCTGGATGTTGCCACAAGGGCCATAAAGATACAGATGACTGAGCAACCAAGGTTTGACAACATATTCAGTATGTTTGGAGTGTTTCATGTACAGATGTGCCTATTTAGAGCTATTGGAAAGATCATCAAGGAGTCTGGAATGCCAGAAATGTTAGTTGAAGCTGAAGTCCTCGCATCAGGGTCACTAAAAGGTTTCTTGGAGTGCAAGAACTTCAATAGATGCAAACGCTTACACCCAATGCTAGCACTTGCCTTTCAGATACTGCATTTCCGTGAATTCTGCAGGGAGCACCAAGATGAAGTGGACTCTCTCAGTGATATCCTAAAATCCTCAGCATCAGACAAGAAGGAGAGCAGGAATCAGCTCTGCACCACTTCAGAATTCAACATGCTCTTTGATGAATATACTCGTTACTCTCAGTCAACACTTGATGGAAAGCATGGCCCAACTGCCAGATTTTACATGCAGTACATAAATAGAATCAACCTGTACCACACCATCGACAGAGCAGTCAGAGAGTGTGATGTCAACCTGTACACATGGGCACTCACTCAAGCAGTTGACATCTTTTTCGGGACCAATCGACAAAATTATGCCAGGTGGATGTCAAAGCATCAACTTGATCTGATGAATCTACCTTCCACACATCCAGGCCTAAAAGAAATGCTGAACGCTGGACTTTTCAGTATCCGAAGAACAGAAAATCAGTTCAGCAGAATTCCGGTAGATCTGACTATTGAGCAAACAATAAATGCAGATGCTGCATCAAGGATGACAGGCTACACAGATTCCACCAACAACTTCACTGCCCGTCTCCGATGGAGTGCTACCAAAGGTGCCAGAGCTGGATTCATAAGTGCATTCCTTGAAATGGCTGGAATGAGTAAATCTGGTGACATGCAGGCAGAGCTAACACCAAGCCGTATCGCACGTGACAACAAGGACCTCAGAAAATTGCTAAAGACGATCGACCAAGACTTTGCCAATCCATTCACTGTAAAATTAGAGTTCCTTGTTAATATTCAGACAGGGAAAGCGGCTACAGCTGAAATTTCTGAGTCATTACTTAACATTGAGAGCAAAGGCAGAGAAAAGCATAATGATTTCATCTCAGAGTGTGTGGAAGATGCTGAAAGATTCAAGAAGCCCATCACCCAAATTTCCTTGAGGACATTTGGTGACCAAGGTGCAAGAAACAAGCGGGCAAGCAAACCACTTGTGAAGGAACTCGGGTGTACTAGGGACCTCTTTGGACGGATTGCCATCATCGCTGCAAAAAGGAAAGTAGACCTGGAATACCTCCTGCAGTACCCTCTCACTCCTGTACCTCTCACTATGTGTCGGACAGATGGCACTATGGTGTCCATTGCGCATGGGAAGAAGGCCGACCTTTTCAGAGTCCTTAAGGAAAGAGTAACAGTTCATGGTTCCCCAGTGAAAATAAAATCAAGCATAGTTGATCGTAACTTCCTCCTTCACTGTCTTCCACCAAACCTACCCCCAACATACGGTGGACTTTCACGAGCTTTCCTGAAGTTAGTCCTGGCTCAACCTTCAAAACGGGTAGACATTGTCTTTGATACATATGAAGAACCTTCCATTAAGGATAATGAGCATGAGCGCCGTGGGGTGGAGGACACCATTTATGTCATCACTGCAGCAGAACAAATTCATCCACGCAACCTTCAGAAAGCTCTAAAATCCCGATCCTTCAAACAAAATCTATCCCACTTCTTTGTGAAAGATTGGGCAGACAAGCAGCATTTTGCAGAGCTGAATGGTAGGGAGCTCTATGTTGGTGTAGACACAAGCTGTGTGCGGTTCAGGGGAATCAGTGGGTATGTTGAAGTTACACCAGTAACTCACTTGGATTGTAACCATCCAGAGGCAGACACAAGAATCTGTCTCCATGCAATTGATTCAGATATCTCTCTCCAGCAGCCAGGTGACATAGTTGTGAGGGCCTCAGATACTGATGTTGCTGTTATCCTCTTACACCATTGCCATCGTATGAAAACCAATGTGTGGATGGACACTGGCACCAAAGGTCAAGGCAACAGGTGCTACGTCAATATTTCAGCCATAGCCAGCAACATTGGATCCAAAGTCTGTGAAGCCCTGCCAGGTTTTCATGCTTACACAGGATGCGATTACACCTCATCCTTCATTAAGAAAGGAAAGAAGTGCCCTCTGAAAATTGCTGAAGACAGTCAAGTCTACCTTGGTGCTCTCTCTGCATTGGCAATGGGTGAAGTAGATAAACCAACATACAAACTTCTCGAAGAGTATACTGCCAAGATATATGGTGCAAAGAAGGTAATGCCCCTGAACAAGCACAGGTTCCTATGTTTCGAGAAATCGTTTGGACCAAAGAAAGGCAAGGGGCTGTTTGCAAGTTCTGAAGGGTGTAGATGCAAGCAGTATTCCACCCAGTGAAAATGTCATTCAGCAGAAGATACATCGCAGCAACTTTGTGGCAATGACATGGCATGCAGCATGTGACAAGGTGATCACCAAAGAGCCGTTAAAAGGATGGGAACTCGTGGACAATGCCTACCAAATTGTGTGGGTCACCAGTTCCCAGATGCCAGACTCTGTTCTCCCTGATTCTGCTTATCCAACCGACGATGACAGTGATGCCGAGACTCCAGAGCAATGCTTCGACTCAGACTTCGATGACAGTGAGAGTGATGTAGATGTACGCAGTGAGACTGATGATGACTCTGACTGATAGTAAAGTAAAATATAGCTTGTTTCTCCAAGTTCCTAATATAATCTAATGTGATTGAAAATCTACTGAACTCTCCAAAAGAACCTTTCTTAAATGGAAACCCCTGAAAATATTGTTTAAGCTGGTTATTCAAATTAGGGATGCAAAAGATATAAGCAATATGAAATTCACCATTGTTCTCTGAAATGTAATTATAACCTATTTTTGACCCCACCTGGCCCTAACTGACCTTTCTTAAGCAAAAATGCCAGGGAATATATTTTCTTAAGTGATGTATTTTGGATAAGGTATGTAAGGTCATTCACCAGTATGAGTTTCAACCTTGTTCTCGGAAGTGTAATTAAAAACCTATTGAACCCTCCAAATGAACCCTTCTTAAATGGAAACCCCTGAAATTTTGTTTTCTTAAGTTGCATATTTCAACTCAGTAGTATAATGGTATTGATCCATGTTATTTTCAGTCTTGTTCACCAAAGTGTAAATAAAGGCCTATTTTTTGGGGGGCTTGGGGGCCTGCCCCCTCTAAACCCCAGGAATGTTGAACTTAAGAAATGTTTTTTTTTCATTCCCATATTAGTAGCAGCCAATCAACATCATCAAACCTTTCGTTCCCAAAAGTGTAAATGAACTCCAGTGGGCTCCCCTACTAATAGCACCCTTTTTTTTTTTTTAAGGGATTTATGTGTATTAAACCTTAAGGATTCTTTAGTATGTTGCGTTTATTGTTTTGATATAGACACAATTTCCATCAGTAACCTTCAGAATGACACAAAGGTATAATGTACAAAATAATTCGCTATGGAAAAGGTGTTAGGAAATCTCAAGAGTCACATATAATATGGCCGAAAACCTCATGACATCTAACCTTCAATCCGATGACCTAACAGTAATGAGGGGGAAGTGAAGACTAAAGCTCACCCTTTCAATTAGGAAAGTCTGCTTCCTAAATGAATAAAATTGCTTGTAGGTATCCACAATATAATGAACCCCTTCAATACGATGTCTACTAGATTTAATTATTGCAACTACCACGAGATTTTATTCAACTTATGACATCTCAAAACTCTTCACCTTAAGTGGAACTGCCGAGACAGACAAAGAAAGAGACAGACGGAAGCAGAGACTAACAGAGAGACAGAGGCACAGGCAGAGGAAGATTTAGAGAGAGAGAGATTGGATCAGTTACAAAGACAGGGAAAACTGAGGAGAGGAAATCAGGTAACGAGAAGGGTAGAAAGACCGAGAGAGAGACTGAGACAGAGAGAAGGAGGCAGAGACAGAGAACATGATGCAGAGGTGAGTGCATGCAACTGAATGAGGTAAATGTGAGAGGATGCGGGGTTTGGAAGTGGAGGAAATGGAACGATTCTTTCAGTCCAAAATGGAAGAAGCTGAAAGAGTGCGCACATATTCATTCACGCAAACACTGATACAAGCACTGATCAGTGCATGCACGCACACTAATACACGCAGGCACTGATACACGCAGGCACTAATAGGCACTGATACACACAGGCACTGAATCACACAGGCACTGATACACACACGCACTAATACACTATCTATCTATCCATCTATATACCTAGGCTGCTTCCCCAAGGACAGGGAGGTAGCCGAGACAGGACGACACACTCCCCATTTACTCATCCATTCAAAGACGTTCATTCGCATCTTAGCCCCAAAGGGGAGAACGGACAGATCCTCACCGCACCACACTGCACAATGGCCAACTGCGCAATGCAATCAGTGACATCCGCAGCAGGGTCCGACAGCAGAGCTGCTTTACCCCTGCCACATCATAACAGACTCATCCCCTTACCTGCACCTGACCTGAAATAGATGATCAGACCAAATGGGGGCGAATATCCCCTCAGGGCTGCGTCATCACTTATTCATTCACAATTTCTCTCCACCCATTTCTGTCACGCACAGCCACTCTTCCTTGCTCAACAGACGTCCCTCTTGCATCTAGCGCTCTCTTCCCACTATCCATCCATCCTATTTGTGGTCTTCCTCTCAGCCTTACACCTCTCACATCAGATCTAGTTATCTTTTTCACCAATCGCTCATTATCCATTCTCTCCATATGCCCAAACCATCGCAACACCCTCTGCTCAACTCTACCAGCGATCTCCCGAACAACTCCAGTTCTCCTTCGCACTTCATCATTCCGCACTTGATCCATACGCGTCACTCCACACATACTCCTCAGACACCTCATCTCCATTACATTCAAACTTTTCCTCTCTGCTACACCCATATTCCATGTTTCAGCCCCACACAATGCAGTCGGTACCACAACACCCTCATACAGCCTTCTCTTTACATCCATTCTAAGCGAACGATATCTAAACACTTTTTTCATTCCTCCCAGCACCTTTCCTACTTCATTTATTCTAAACTTCACTTCTGCATCTATTCTTCCATCCACAGAAACATGTGACCCTAGATATTTAAAACACTCTACCTCCTCAACCAACTCGCCATTCAAAACTATATTCATCCCCCTACCATCTACCAACCTCGTACACTTCATCACTTTACTCTTATTCCCATTTACTTTCAATTTCCTCCTTTCACACACACTTCCAAACTCCTCTACCAACTGTCTCAATCTCTCCTCTGAATCAGCCACCAGTGCAGCATCATCTGCAAACAGCAGCTGCTTCAGATTCCACTCTCCACCATCAACATTCACCAGACTCAGACCTCCACCTAAAACTCTTGGATTCACCTCCTTTACAACACCATCCATGTAAATATTAAACAACCAAGGCGACATCACACATCCCTGTCGCAGCCCCACTCTCACAGGAAACCAATCACTCACAGCATTTCCCACTCTTACACACGCTCTACTATTTACATAAAATCTTTTCACCCCTTTTAGTAACCTACCATCAAGTCCATACAATCTTAAAACAGTCCACAAAGCCTCCCTATCAATTCTATCATACGCTTTCTCTAAATCCATAAATGCCCAAAACACATCCTTACCTTTCGCTAAATACTTTTCACACACTTGTCTCACAGCAAACACCTCATCAACGCATCCCCTCCCTCTCCTAAAGCCACACTGCTCATCACCAATCACTCCCTCTGTGCCCTCTCTAACTCTCATAATTAACACTCTACCATACACCTTACCTACAACACTCAACAGACTTATACCCCTAAAGCTAGTACGTACATTCATACTTATCACCCTTGCCTTTATACAACGGGACCACACAAGCACTTGCCCAGTCAATTGGCACCATACCTTTCTCAAAGCACACATTCAACAATCTTACTAACCAGTCAACAATAGTCACTA
The DNA here is from genome assembly GCF_032717465.1 of Coenobita brevimanus. NCBI lineage: Eukaryota > Metazoa > Arthropoda > Malacostraca > Decapoda > Coenobitidae > Coenobita > Coenobita brevimanus. The sequence goes on along the minus strand of NW_027644746.1, from coordinate 686,064 downwards.
CACCACCCTTCAGGCTTGAGATTCTATTAGGTCTTGTGGTATTATTCTTACAAAGCTCATGGCCTCATAGTGTCAGGGATTGATTCCTGGCACTGCAGCATCCTATCCTATCATCATCAGCATCATCATCATTGTCGCTGTTGTCAATGAGCAAGTAATATAAGTACCTAGATTAAGTTAACTGGCACTGTATACTCTAGTGGTGGAAAGATCTACTTAGCCTGCTGAGCCTGGCACTGCTAACTTCACTTCCACCCTGTCTTACTCTTTTCACCTCTTTCCAGAACATTTTCTTACAGTCCCTCCACTTTACACTCAAATTCCTTCAAAATTCCTCATCCACACTCTTCTTACTCTCTCGTACTAATCTTTTCACCTCTCTCTTTCTTTCTACATATAACTCTCTCTTCCGCCTCTCAACTTCTTCCACGCCCCTATTTCTCATCCATTCATTGCATGCTTTCTTCTTTTGTGCCACAGCCCGTTTCACCTCTTCAGTCCACCACGCTGTTCCTTGCACCCCCCTCCGTCTTCTCTTCCTTCCACACACCACATCACATGCTACACATATTTCTTCTGTAAATATTCTACACACACCTTCCACGTCTCCCATCTGCTCCAATTCATATTTGCCCAATCGTTCCTCCACTTCTCTCTTACACTCTGCCTTTTTCTCATCCTCTTGTAACCTTTCCACTCTCCTTGCAACTACTCCTTCCTCTCGTCTTTCCCTTCTTCTATTCCTCCATCTTACTTGAACTTTAATTCTGGCCACCACCAAGTAGTGGTCAGAAAGTCCACTCCCCCAACCTCTATAAACTCTTGCATCCAATATACATCTTCGCATCCTTTCATCCACACACACATAATCAATCATTGCCTTCCTATCACTCAGTTCACCACCCACCCTTCTCATCACTCGCCATGTATACCTGTGGATCATTTTATGCCTGAAGAGGGTATTGGCTATCACCAGCCCCCTCCCAGCACAAATGTCCACTAACGCACTGCCATTCTCATCTATCTCAGCAGGCACACCCCACTCACCAACTATTCCATCCACCTTAACATTACCAACTTTACCATTCATATCACCAATCAAAAACACTCTCTCATTCCTTCCAAACTTTTCCATGCACACTTCCACATTTGTCCAGAACTCTTCTCTCACTCTTCTAGCACGATCTTGCGTTGGCGCATACACACACACAATCGCCCACATTTGTATTCCAACTTTCAACTTTACCCACACAATCCTTGACCCAACTGATCCATACTGTCTTATGCTCTTCTTCCATCTTTTACTCACAACTATACATACTCCTTCCTTTGCCCTCTCATTCTCATCTACTCCTGCACATATACCCCATCCATACTCCCATTCTCTCACACTTTCTCCTCTCCATTTTGTTTCAGTTATTCCACATACATCCACTTTCGCACCCTCAAGCACCTGGACAATCTCTCTCTCTTTCACCTCATCGACACAGTGAAATCAAGACCTACTGTAAGGAGCGTTGTGGTGTTGATGTGGATGTGATAGGAAGCGTTATGAGGAACTCACTGAGGTGGTTTGGCCATGTGGAGAGGATGGACGGTGAAAGACTGACGAAGAGAGTGTATGTGAGTGAGGTGGAGGGGGGAAGAGAGAGGGGGAGGCCGAGGATGAGATGGAGGGATGGGGTGGAGAGGTATATGAGAGAGGGGGGTGTGAGTTGGGAGCAGGGCAGTGAAATGGCGGGGGACAGGGCGACTTGGAAGCGATTTGTTTGTGGCCACCCCAAACGGGATTGAGGCGTCTGGCAATAGATAGATAGATAGAACTTTCAGATTCCTCCTCCTACACACTGTCCCAAATTCATTCACCAAACCTTGCAACTCTCATTCATCTTCACTCAACAATACTGTATCATCAGCAAACAGCAACACCGGAAGCTTCCAAATGGTTAACATAATGTCTGAATTAATGGCATATCTGTCACACTGATCAGAATTAAGACGTACTGTAACGATATCTTATACATGTACTTTATGGGTTATAACCAGGACAACACAACTCTCATCTAGTTCCTATGTTGATACATAAACCCAAATATCTAAGTATGTATGGACGAACTAATGGCATACTCATCATATTTATCAGAATTAACTTATTATAAATCAATTACTTACTTACTAGGTACTGTGCTATATAATGAAGTAGTTTTCTCAATATTCATTGTACTCACCAAAGATCCTGCGATGGGTGAAAACAGAGGAGGACGGTACACACTGTCCCTGCAAGGAAAATGGAATGATTACTATAACTGCACATTATATGGCTACATAAAACTAATATTATAAATGTGGATTTCTCTCAGAATAAGGCATAAAAAATTGTCATTCCAATTTGCGAATATCTCTGCACGTACATGTTATCTCATGCATGGTGTACACTAACATTTTTTTTTATATATATGCTTGCCTGGTGCACGTGTCAGTGAATGTGTGAATATTTTATGTATACATGTGTGTGTGTGTGTGTGTGTGTGTGTGTGTGTGTGTGAGCGCATGTGTTTGCTTCGTGTTCCATGTGTTTTCTGTATCTGGTGCCCCGTTATTCGTCTGTTTTATAAATTTTGTTTGTGCTTTGTGTTACTGCAGCTTTATATGCTTGTAAGTCTCGTGTGACTAAAGGTGAACTGCTTAAGAACAGTTCCTTTTATAGATACGATTGCTTCTTCCGAAATACAGCAAATGTTTTCAGTTTATTTCGCTCTGTGGACGATTGTATAAGAGCGTCGTGGAAAATACTGGAATTAAAAAAACTGCAGTAGATACAGCCTTGTTTACCAGATATCCTGCCCAAGCTTCATTAGCAGATATGTTGTCCAAGTTGAATAAAGTCGTCTGAAGTAAGAATAAGCTTGAAGAGACGTTGCTGTACTGAAAGTCATTGGATATGCCTTGTTTTATGTCTTTTCGTATGTGGCTGCCAGATAACAGACTCAGGTTCAGTCTTTTATGGCAAGCGTTAATAGATATGCTCAGTGCCTCCTACTTCCCTCTCGTGCAAGGGTGTTTATTATCTATTACACTCCTGCTATTGGTAATTTGTCAAGAGCATGTTTTTAGCTTCCTACCTCCCTCGTGCAAGGCTTTTTACTGCTGATTACACACACCATAAAGGGAGTCGCACACGTCCTGTCTGATTAAACAATGACAACTCTCTCAAATCATTCATGGTCTTCTCATAGCCTTCATCAGCCTCTGAACCACGTAGTCTCATCTGCTTATACTTGAACTCCTCATAGTCCTCATCAGCCTAAGAACTACCTATGACTAGCATCCAGCATGGTAAATGTTTCCCTGGTGTACAGGAAACCATTTGGCTTGTCACTCAGTGTAGAGTCACCCACAGGCAGAAGGAAGGGGAAAGAATGAAGGAAAGAAAGACAGAAGAGCGGGTGTAAAGTCACCTGTAAGCAGAAGGATGAGGAAAGAATTAAGGAAAGAAAGAGAGAAGAGGATGGAAGGAAAGAAGGATGGAGGAGAGGAAAAGGCAGACCCTCGAGAGCAGCTCTACATCGAGTGAGTGGATGGTGAGCGCTCCCACCTACCACAAATAATAATAATAGTAATAATAATAAGTACTTTAATAACCCTGTCTCCTGCCATTTCACTGATCCCCCCCTCTCATATACCTCTCCATTCCTACCTTATCCTCAGTCTCCCCTTCCTTCTCCCTCAACTCCCTATGCTAAATGAGGAGGATGGTGGACCGTAGGAGAAAGGGAACTTCTGGTTTCCTGTCCAGGCAGCTGGCTGGTATTAACGTGGCAGCTGGTTGGTATTAATTTGGCTTTCTTCTCCCCCCCTGCTCCCTCTCTGTAGGCGGTTTCCATGGCTCAGTCAACTCACACACCTGAAAATATACTATACATTAGTTCTTTCCTTTCAAACCTTGATTAACAAAAGTAGCTTGTTGGCAGCAAGAACATTATCATCTGGAGACAACATGAGTTAAATAACTTGGCAATACCAAATGCAAGATGTTTTTAATAATAATTCATCCATCCATCCATCATCCAATCCTACATTGCCCCATGTGGAGCATAGGAGCCCGGGGCTAGGCAATTGGTCCCGAGAATTATGATGAGAGTGCCCAGCCTCACTCATCCCTGAGTGGCATTACATAAGCAATCAACCCCAAGCACCCCTTGGATATAAACCTTCACCGGCTCAATCCAATTGGAAAATCACAATTACCCACTAAATCACCAGGCGCCAAAATTTGGTTATATAGTTTCAACCCAGCATAGTAAATGGTTTCCTGGTGCACAGGAAACCATTTGACTTGTCACTCAGTGTAGTCACCCACAGGCTGAAGGAAGGGGAAAGAATGAAGGAAAGAAAGACAGAAGAGGGAATGTAAAGTCACCCGTAGGCAGAAGGACAAGGAAAGAATGAAGGAAAGAAAGACAGAAGAGAATTGAAGGAAAGAAGGATGGAGGAGAGGAAAGGGCAGACACCCGAGAACAGCGCTACATCGAGTAAGTGGATGGTGAGCGCCCCCACCTACCACAAATAATAATAATAGTAATAATAATAACTACTTTAAGAATAACGAGAACTACTCTAAGTCTCAATGGCATGCCTAATGGGCCACATCCCCACACATCATTCAAGCCCCTGAAATCCTGATACCACAACACAGGCATAACTATCCACACACAGGAGGAGGCCGTAGCACGGGCCGAACAGGGTAGTACTCCCAAGGGGAATGGGAATGCTGGTGATAGGGAGAGCTGGAACTCCTGTTTCACTAGCTATCTAACCATCCCCCTTAGCTGACCTTTTCAGTGTGACAGTAACATGGAGAGTAGACCAGCATACTCTCCCAAACATTTCCTCTAACTATCTATGCACTACACCACATGCACTTTACATTTCACACAACGTATCCCACTACGTTACAGGGGTTGGCGCCAGCAAGGGCATGTGGCCAGAAAACTTCGCCCCCGTTACCTAGTGGCGGACTTCTGGGGGGAGGCGTGGCAGGGGTTCCGCCGCCATAGATCATGGGTCCAGGGCGAGATGGGGCTCGGGCCTGTGCTAGAGGGTACAGGGCATTGCGGTTCCCAGGCTGCCGCTTACGCCCAATAGAGAGGGGCCCGAACCTCGGAGTAGCGCCCCAGGAGGTTGCCCTATCAGTGGGTGTATAATGGCGGGATAGTTGCAGTGCCAAGACGCGCTTGGAGGGTGTCCCTGCAGCTATCCTGGCAGGGTGCCCCGAGGCCACTACCACAGCCACTGGTAAGCTGGTGGGCTAGGGGTCCCAGATCCATTGCCTGAACCTGGGACTGTGCAGTGAGTGGGACCTGTGCTGTGTCTGTCCCCATTTATTAATACTGAAGATGACAAAACAAAATAAGTTTCAAAGCAAGCCTGAGGACAGTAAATCATCCATGGGGATGAGGGTGGGTTCATGGAATGTGGGAAGTTTGAGGGGAAGAGCAGGGGAAGTCGTTGAGGCATTCAGTAGGAGGTGGGTGGATGTGGCGTGTTGGCAGGAAGTCCGGTACAGGGGTGGATCAGCCAGAAAGATTGTTGGGAAGGACTGTTGCTATAAGTTGTTTTGGCAGGGGGGGACAGACGGATATGGAGGTGTTGGTGTGATGGTTGCGGAGAAATGGGTGGAATATGTTATGAATGTTTTGAGAGTAAGCGATAGGATATTGGTAGTGAAAATTCTGTTGGGAAAAAAGATAGCTGTGATTATATCGGCATATGCTCCACAGGCAGGATTGGATGAATCAGAGAAAGATAGATTTTGGGATGATTTAATACGTGTAGTGGGTGGTATGCGGGATGATGAGATAGTGATTTTGGGAGGGGACTTAAATGGTCATGTAGGTGAAGCAGCACAAGGTTATGAAGGAGTGCATGGGGGATGTGCATATGGTCTAAGGAATGCAGAAGGGGAAAGGATACTCGAGTTTGGGGAGGCAACGGACACGATTGTGTGCAACACATATTTTAGGAAAAGAGACAGTAGGTTAATTACGTATGAGTCTGGGGGAAATAGCAGTCAGATAGATTATTTTCTGGTTAGGAGGGCCGATAGGAGGTTAGTGAGGGATGTTAAAATTATAGGAAGTGAGGAGTGTGTGCAGCAGCACAAACTATTGATTTGTGATATGGTGCTTAAAGAACAAGTGATGAAAAAGAGGACTTATGTACACCCGCGAACCAAAGTTTCGGTACCCCCCTCGATGGAAGGAAGTTGAAGTCAGGGTTAGAGAGAGGGCAGGTGAACGGACAACCGTGAGTGGTACTTTGGAACTGAGCTACGAGGCGAATAGTGAGAAACCTAATGACACTGGATTTGAAACATTTCCATGCAATTCACCTGCAAAACATTATGCGTTCGTAACATACATACTGTAACATATAACATAGACTACTGTGTTATCATGGTGTCCTGTGATACTGACCCATCTGTTTCGGATCCTCATCACACAAATAAAGCACCGAGCCAGTTGTATATAAGTTGCAACTTGTCATTATAACTGCAGTCATAATTTTTGTGAATGTTATCCCTGGATTGTCTATAGCTATAATAAAGAATGATTGTGAATTTAATGTTGATTTTCACTGTAGTTGTGCGGATGGTTATAAATGTGGCAATTATTTTATGTGGACGACTAAACCACATTGTGATGGACAGCGGAGAGCATTCGCCAATAATTTACTATAACCAGATGAAATTAGATGTAAACAACACAAAATATTATGAGACAACGAAGACACAGCTGTGGTATCCTGCTCCGCCTTGTTATCAAGGCCTTAACTGTGGCTTCACTTCATGCGTGCATTATTTCCCTTCAGTCGCTGCCTCTTTTATTACTCTTACTTCCCGGTATCCTCTTACTGCGAGTCGTCATATTCCTTGGAGGGTTTCTTGTCGTCCGATCCTATAACCCCTACTGTATTACATTATTCCTCGCATCATCACTCCCAGACAAACAACGTTAGCACAAGACTGATGAATTTGTTAATACCATTATTGCCACTGCCACTACTATTCCCTCTTTTCCCATTGTGTCTACTGCAATTCCCCTCACAGTACTACTACTGCTACTCCTATTGCTACTCCACTATAAATCTGTATAATAATACATATGATTGTCCTTATGTCTGTGTATCTGTTAATCATATTGTCCCTGTCCCATCGTCGACAACTCGTCACTTACCCCGCACCGCTACCCCAGTTGCACCCCACCCCCCTCCGGGCCCTCTCTCCCACCAGCCATGAGCTCTATTCCTCCCCCACTCCAAACCATTTTACCCCTCACCTCCTTGGGCCACCAGGCCTGTTGTTCACCTTTTCCCGGTGAATATACGTGGCATGCATTAATAAGAATAATTATAAAATTGACAGCAACAACATACATCTGCAGTATTCCGAACATTACATACTTATAAAAGTTGCAGACCCAAACTTGCCTATATTACGGAGTTCTGATATATTAACCACAGAACCGACCACAGACTGTTCCTATCATTGCCACTGGACCTTACCTGTAGCACTTCACCATAGTTATACAACCCATTGAAGTCCTTTGTGGGATCACTACATATGTTTGGGAAAAATAACAGCACACAACATGCCTACAACCCATGAAAGTTTCACTGACATCCAGTAAATTGCCTAGAAGTTAGCGAACAAACACACGGCTGGACATAGACTGAGGCCGAATGTCTCGCATCGGTATATGACAACCTGACAAAACTATTACGATCCTGCTTTGTAGGTGTCATCATAGTTATAATAATAATAATAATAATCATAATAATCTATCTATCTATCTATCTATAGCCCGACGCCCTAATCCCGCAAAGGGTGGCCACAGACAAAACGCCTCCAAGTCACTCTGTCACCCACCATTTGACTCCCCTCCCCCCAACTCACCCCCCCCTCCCTCATATACCTCTCAACTCCATCCCTCCACCTCATCCTCGGTCTACCCCTCCCTCTCCCTCCCTCCACCTCACCTACATACACCTTCTTAGTCAGTCTTTCATTTTCCATTCTCTCCACATGTCCAAACCACCTCAGTGTATTTCTCCTAATCTTTTCAACCACATCCACATCTACCCCACAACGTTCCTTCACTTCTTCATTCGTCAACCTGTCCCTCCACGTCACTCCACATGCTCCTCTCAAGTAACTCATTTCCACTGCTCTCACTCTTGACTTGTTCCCCTCTTGCAATGTCCACGCCTCGCTTCCATACGTCAGGATAGGGATCACAATACCATCATGCAGTGACTTCTTAACTTCCATACTCACCTCCCTATTTCTCATCACTGCTTTCAGTGTACCAACAACCTTTCTTCCCTGCTGTACCCTTTCACATACTTCATCCCCCAAAGTTCCATCCTTACTCATCACACTACCCAAGTACTTGAATGCACTCACATTCTCCATATCCTCACCATCCAACCTCACTGCACACTCTGTGACTTCATTCCTCTCAAACACCATAACTTTACTTTTGTTTACATTAACTTTCAGCTTCCTCCTCCTACACACTGTCCCAAATTCATTCACCAAACCTTGCAACTCCCATTCATCTTCACTCAACAATACTGTATCATCAGCAAACAGCAACACCGGAAGCTTCCAAATCACACCCTCATTCATTAGGGCCACCCCCACATCCACTGCCCTACCTTGTACCTCCTTTACAACCCCATTCATATATATATTAAACAGCCATGGAGACATTACACACCCCTGTTTCAGTCCCACATTGAGATCAAAGAACTCACTCAGCTCACCATCCACTCGCACCGTAGCCCTAGCTCCCTCGTACATACTCTTCACAGCACTCAACAATTTCCCCTCCACTCCATATATTCTTAATACCTTCCACATACCTTGCCTATCTATTCTGTCATAAGCTTTCTCCAAGTCCATGAAGGCAGCATACACTTTCCTTCCCTTCTCTAGATACTTCTCCACTAAACATCTTAAAACAAATATCTGATCTACACACCCTTTTCCCTTCCTAAATCCCCCTTGTTCTTCTCCAACTAGCTCCTCTGTCATATGCCTAACCCTACCAATGAGTATTCTACCATATATTTTACCAGTCACACTAAGAAGGCAAATACCCCTATGGTTACCACATACTTCTCTCTTCCCTTTTCCTTTGTACAGAGGAACAATTATACCTGATTTCCAGTCCTCTGGAACCCTTCCCTCTTCCCAAGCCAATCTACACAACTTCCATATCCACTCCACAACGATCTCACCCCCATACCTAAGCATTTCACCACACACTCCATCAATTCCTGGAGCCTTTCCCAGCTTAATCTTCTTCATCGCTTCCACTACTTCCGACCTACTGATCTCTTCCTCCCTCCTCTCATCTCTTCTTCTCCCAGCCATTCCCCAACCACTTATACTCACACTGCTCTCACTCTCTACATTCAACAAATCCTCAAAGTGCTCCTTCCATCTCCTCAATTTCTCTCTCTTCTCCACCAACAATCTATTATTCCTATCTTTCACTCCCCTATTATTTCCCCTTTCACACTGCCTTACTTTCTTTACCTCCTTCCAAAACAATTTCTTACTCTCCCTCCATTTCACACTCAGATTCCTCCCAAACTCTTCATCCACTTTCTTCTTACTCTCCTTCACCAGTCTCTTAACCTCCCTTCTCCTGCTCACATATACCTCTCTCTTCTCTCTCTCATCTTCTCCCCTACCTCTACTCGCCAACCATTCACCATATGCCTTCTTCTTTTGTTCCACAGCTCGTTTCACCTCATCATTCCACCATGCTCTCCCTTCCACACCCTTGCATCTCCTCCTCACTCCACAAATTATCATAATAATAATAATAATAATAATAATAATCGTAGTAATAGTAATAGCAGTAGCAGTAGCAGTAGTAGTAGTAGTTGTAGTGGTGGTAATAATAGTAGTAGTAGTAGTATTAGTAGTAGTAGTAGTAATCACATGTTAATATCCATGATACAGAGGAGGACAAACACCATAATCTCCCTGATAAAACAAGTGAAAACAGCTGTGACATATAAAACCAACCAGTGCCATAATATGCTGTAATGGTAAGGTTTTAGTAATACTAAATTAATGTTTGACCGCAACCCAACCTTCTGTCATGGCAAACAGATTCTGCATTGCGTCGACACATGCCATGCCAGTGTGTGTCCTTCTCAGTATCGTGCCTAATAACACGTGATTAATTATTATTATTATTATTATTACTGTGATGACACCTGCAATGCAGGATCACAAGACTTTTGTCAGGTCGTTACATATCGATGCGAGACATTCTGCTTCTGTCTGTCTGTGTCCAGTCGTTTGTTTGTTTGTCCAGTAACTTCTCCTAGGCTATTTGATGGATGTCAGTGAAACATCATATGCTTATTTTAGTGGTTTGTAGGCATGTTGTGCACTGTTATTTTTTCCAAACACGTGTAGCGATCTCACAGAGGACTACAGTGGGTTGTATTACCATGGTGCGGTGCTATAGGGAAGGTGCACTGGTAATGATAAGAACGGTCTGTGGTCGGTTTTGTGGTTAATACTCGTATATCAGTGCTCCGTAATATAAGCACGTGTGGGTCTGCAGTTATTAAGTGTAATGTTAGGAACACTACAGTACACATCTACGATGTTGTTGTTATTATTACATTATTATTGCCTACCTTTAGAAGGCGGAGCGATCATGTTTTTAACTGCATCTGTGTGTGTGTGTGTGTGTGTGTGTGTGTGTGTGTGTGTGTGTTCCTATTATATCTCATGAACAGCTTGAGCTATCAACATAAAACCTTCTTGGTATCAATATATGGCCTAAAGTTTGGACTTGGCAAACAGAATATTTTAGAGGCCGATTAGCGTTTAGCTCTTAAATGCCTTCTTTTTTATCATTAATGCATGCCACGTATATTCACAGGTAAAGGGTGAACAACAGGCCTTCTACCCCAAGGATGAGGTGAAGGGTAATGTGGTGTCGGAGTGGGGGAGGAGTAGAATCCATTGTGGGTGGGAACTGGAGTAGCGGTGCCGGGTCAGTGACGAGTTGTCGACGGTGGGACAGGGACAATAATTATGATTAACAGATACACAGACATAAGAACAATCATATTTATCATTATACAGATTTATAGTGGAGTAGTAATAGGAGAAGCAGTAGTAGTACTGTGAGGGAAATTAGACACAACAGGAAACGGGGGATTACAGTAGTAGTGGCAGTGGCAATAATGGTATTAACAAATTCATCAGTCTTGTGCTAACGTTGTTTGTCTGGGAGTGATGATGTGAGGAATAATGTAATACAGTAGGGATTATAGGATCGGACGACAAGAAACCCTCCAAGGAATATGACGACTCGCAGTAAGAGGATACCGGGAAGTAAGAGTAATAAAAGAGGCAGCGACTGAAGGGAAATAATGCACGCATGAAGTGAAGCCACAGTTAAGGCCTTGATAACAAGGCGGAGCAGGATACCACAGCTGTGTCTTCGTTGTCTCATAATATTTTGTGTTGTTTACATCTAATTTCATCTGGTTATAGTAAATTATTGGCGAATGCTCTCCGCTGTCCATCACAATGTGGTTTAGTCGTCCACATAAAATAATTGCCACATTTATAACCATCCGCACAACTACTGTGAAAATCAACATTAAATTCACAATCATTCTTTATTATAGCTATAGACAATCCAGGGATAACATTCACAAAAATTATGACTGCAGTTATAATGACAAGTTGCAACTTATATACAACTGGCTCGGTGCTTTATTTGTGTGATGAGGATCCGAAACAGATGGGTCAGTATCACAGGACACCATGATAACACAGTAGTCTATGGTATATGTTACAGTATGTATGTTACGAACGCATAATGTTTTGCAGGTGAATTGCATGGAAATGTTTCAAATCCAGTGTCATTAGGTTTCTCACTATTCGCCTCGTAGCTCAGTTCCAAAGTACCACTCACGGTTGTCCGTTCACCTGCCCTCTCTCTAACCCTGACTTCAACTTCCTTCCATCGAGGGGGGTACCGAAACTTTGGTTCGCGGGTGTACCTAGGAGGAAAATATGAAAGCTGAAAAACCAAGTAGTAAGGGATGCCTTCCATAGCGAGTTGAGGAGAGTGGTGGCTGAACAGGGAGCTGTAGACAGAGGCGTTAATGAACAGTACAGAGCCCTCAAGAAATATTTCTTGAGAGTTACTGATGTAACATGTGGCTGGACAAGAGGACCACCAAGACATAAAGTAACTTGGTGGTGGGATGAGGGTGTAGAAGCTGCAGTTAAGGAGAAAAGAAGGCTTTTCCAGGAATGGAAGAAGGGTGGTAGCAAAGAGGAATATTTGGCTGCCAAGCGTAGGGCTAGGAGAGAGGTATACAGGGCAAAGTCTGAGTCACAGAGACAATTACTTGATAACCTAAATCATGGGGAAAGGAAAAATATATTTAGGGTGGCAGGTCAGGTGAAGAGGGATAATCGGGATATCATAGGTGAGCAGTGTGTGAAGAATGATGAAGGAAAGGTAGTGGTGAACAGTGAGGATATTAAAGATGCATGGAGAGAGCATTATAACCGGTTGTTGAATGAGGAGTTTGACTGGGACAGGGAAGGTTTGGAGCCAGCAGATCCAGTGTCTGGCCCTTGGCCTTTGATTGATACTGCTACTGTGAGTGAGGCAATAGGCAGGATGAGGGTGGGGAAGGCAGCAGGTGTGTCTGGGTTGACTGCCGAAATCTTGAAGGCCTCAGGCGATATAGGGGTGAGTTTAGTCACTGACCTGATAAATAGGATTATTTATGAGTGTGTTGTCCCAGATGATTGGCTGAATTGTGTAATTGTAAATGTGTATAAAGTGATGCCCTAGAAAGAGGAAATTAAAGAGGTATAAAGCTTTTAGATCAGACAATGAAGGTAATGGAGAGAGTTTTAGAAGGTATGATTAGAAAAAGAGTGAATATTGATGAGATGCAGTTTGGGTTTATGCCAGGTAGGGGGACAACTGATGCCATATTCATTGTTCGACAGTTTCAGGAAAAATATATATTGGTAGGAGAAGGGATCTTTATTTCGTTTTTGTTGATTTGGAAAAGGCCTTTGACAAAGGCCTTTGACAGAGTCCCTACAGAGGTGGTGAAGTGGGCAATGAGAAAGCTTGGCTTGGAGGAGTGGCTGGTTAGGGTGGTTATGGCCATGTATGTGGGTCCTCACACCCAGGTGAGAGTGAATGGAGATTTGAGTGATGAGTTTTCCATGAATGCTGGTGTGCATCAGGGGTCAGTCTTGAGTCCCATGTTGTTTTATCATGGTACTTGAAGCACTTTCACGTGACTTTAGAAAAGGACTCCCGTGGGAATTGTTGTATGCTGATGATTTGGTGTTGATTGCAGAGAATGAAAGGGAGGCGGAGGAAAGGTTTAGGAAGTGGAGAGATGGTATAGGGCAAAAGGGTTTAAGGGTAAATGCAGATAAAACAAAAGTGATGATATCTAGGGTTGGTGGCAGTACTGTCAAAGACGAGGGAGAGTGGCCATGTGCAGTTTGCCATAAGGGCGTGGGTGCCATAAGGGCGTGGGAAGTAATTCCATCTTGTGCAGTGTGTGTGATAAATGGGTGCATAAGAGATGTAGTGGTATCAGAGGTAGACTGCGAGATAATGCTGATTTTATGTGTACGGTGTGCCAGGGTGAGCAGGTGGAGATTGTCAAACGTGAAAGGATTAAACTTGCTGGTGAATCTCTTGAGTGTGTGGAAGAATTTTGTTATTTGGGAGACATGTTGTGTGCTGGAGGTGGGGCTGGAGCTAGCTCTGTGGCTAGGGTGAAAAGTGGTTGGAAGAAGTTCAGGGAGCTCTTGCCTCTCCTGACATTGAAACGGCTCTCCCTACGTGCTAAGGGGTCTTTGTATGCAGCATGTGTTAGGAGTGTAAAGCTGTATGGCAGTGAGACCTGGGCAGTGAAGGAGGAAGACATTCACTGGCTCAGACATACAGAAATGACAATGATTAGGTGGATGTGCAGTGCGTCCCTGCGTCCAAGGCCTGGAGGGGCTGGGCTTACAATGGAAGAGTTGAGAGGTAAGATGGGACTGGAGTGTATTGGTGTTGTGATGAGGAGAGGTAGCTTGAAGTGGTTTGGACATGTGAAGAGGATGGGGGATGATAATTGGGTGAGGAAGGTGAGAACTGTTAATATTGGGGGTGGGGTTATGAGGGGTAGACCAAGAAAGACATGGGACGAGGTCATGAAGTGTGACCTTAGGGTTAAGGGACTGAACAGGGAGGCTGCAATGGATCGTGCAGCGTGGAGAGCCGCCATTAGGTGACCAAGGCCGACACATGCAAGCATGTTGGAGCCTTTAAAAACGAAAACGAAAAGGAAACACATGCATTTCATAAAACCCATCCAATAATCCATCCAACTTTTCAAGTTAAATAAGTGCTGTCAACCCTCATCATGTACTCCCCCATACAAATGTCATCCAGTCATCATCTATCTGCTCAGCAAAAAATCAAACACACACCAAAATGAGATACTGGTCTCTGGTTCGAATAAATCTACACTACCTGTCTACCTATAGCAGGACGCCTTAATCCTGTAAGGGGTGACCACAAACAAATTGCCTCCAAGTCACCCTGTCTCCTGCCATTTCACTGCTCCCCCCCTCTCATATACCTCTCCAATCCTACATTATCCTCAGTCTCCTCTTCCTTCTCCCTCAACTCCTTATGCCAAATGAGGAGGATGGTGGACCGTAGGAGAAAGGGAACTTCTGGTTTCCAGTCCAGGCAGCTGGCTGGTATTAACGTGGCAGCTGGCTGGTATTAATTTGGCTTTCTTCTCCCCCCCTGCTCCCTCTCTGTAGGCGGTTTCCATGGCTCAGTCAACTCACACACCTGAAAATATACTATACATTAGTTCTTTCCTTTCAAACCTTGATTAACAAAAGTAGCTTGTTGGCAGCAAGAACATTATCATCTGGAGACAACATGAGTTAAATAACTTGGCAATACCAAATGCAAGATGTTTTTAATAATAATTCATCCATCTACCCATCATCCAATCCTACATTGCCCCATGTGGAGCATAGGAGCCCAGGGCTAGGCAATTGGTCCCGACATTTAAGATGAGAGTGACCAGCCTCATTCATTCCTGAGTGGCATTACATAAGCAATCAACCCCAACCACCCCTTGGATATAAACCTTCACCCGCTCAATCCAATTGGAACATCACAATTACCCACTAACCCACCAGGCGCCAAAATCTGGTTATATGGTTACAACCCAGCATAGTAAATTGTTTCCTGATATAGACATAATTTCCATCAGTAACCTTCATAATGACACCAAGGTGTAATGTACAAAATATTTCGCTATGGAAAAGGTGTTAGGAAATCTCAAGTCACATATAATATGGCCCAAAAGCTTATGACATCTAACCTTCAATCCGATGACCTAACAGTAATGAGGGGAAAGTGAAGACTAAAGCTCACCCTTTCAATTAGGAAAGGTTGCTTCCTAAATGAACAAAATTGCTTGTCGGTATCCACACTATAATGAACCCCTTCAATACGATGTCTACTAGATTTAATTATTGCAACTACCACGAGATTTTATTCAACTTATGACATCTCAAAACTCTTCACCTTAAGTGGAACTGCCAAAACAGACAAAGAAAGAGACAGACGGAAGCAGAGACTAACAGAGAGACAGAGGCACAGGCAGAGGAAGATTTAGAGGAAGAGAGATTGGATCAGTTGCAAGGACAGGGAAAACTGAGGAGAGGAAATCAGGTAAGGAGAAGGGTAGAAGGACAGAGAGAGAGACTGAGACAGAGAGCAGGAGGCAGAGACAGAGAACATGATGCAGAGGTGAGTGCATGCAACTGAATGAGGTAAACGTGAGAGGATGCGGGGTTTGGAAGTGGAGGAAATGGAACGATTCTTTAAGTCCAAAATGGAAGAGGCTGAAAGAGTGTGTGGGATGGGAGCAAGAAAGAGGAAGGAGAAAATAAGTTACTTAATGACCAAGTGTAAGATGGTGAATTGAAGTAGGAAATGCAAATGTGGAAGACAGGAAGACAAAAGATTATTAATGAGAAGCAGTGGAAAATAGTGATTTGAAAGCAGGAAATGCATACATGGAAGGCAAGACAATGCTTGATAGTGTCCTGGTACCAACACAGACGTCAGGCAGTGAAATCTGAACAGTGATAGCGAGGTAAACAAAGAATATTTACACTCCCACTATATTTTGCATTCTGAAGTAAGGCAAAGAGCTGTGAAATACAACACTTTCTGTTTAAATTTTAACAACTGAACAGAAGACAGAGCTGTGAAATAACTATGCACCTCACATTGCAAGAAATATATTATATTTTAACTTTTTTTTAGCATAAACATATATTCTGGCTACTTAGAACTATCATACACGCTGAAATGTATGGGGAAATATTGTTTGGTTTCAGTTTCATGGATGGGAGAGAGTTCGTTACCTTTCTGTCTGATTTAGTTCAGGAAGACAGATGTTCAGGAGAGGAGCATAAACACCCCAAAGAGGAGAGAGAGAGAGAGAGAGAGAGAGAGAGAGAGCACAAAAACCAAACACAAAACAGCCAACGAGAACTACAACACTGTGGAAAAAAAAAGAAAGAAAAAGGAACTCGAGAGCATAAAAACATGTATGCCTTCAACAGAATACCTTGGGCAATTCTGTGCTGTCTGGACATTGCGACACCTCACCCTGCCCTTGGGTGGGAAAGGAGGTTCGGATGATGATGATGATGAGGAGGAGGAGGAGGAGAGACACGACGACGACGACGACGACGAGGAAGATGAGTGAAGTTTAAAAAATAAGGAGTCGATCACGCATACACAAATAGGGCTCAGAAAACGTTATAAACACAACCCCCTACTCCCATCTGATTCTGGGACCTACGTCTTGGCTTCAGTCTTTCTCTCCCTATTTCACTCTCTCGTAAAAGTCTTGGTCCCTGTCGAAACGCCTAAATTTACTGCATTGTCAAAGTGGTTTATGCATTCCGGTTTTTTGTTGGTCGGTCCTTCCAAAGTCAAGCATCACACGAGGTGGAATTGGATTTGTGTGTGTGTGTGTGTGTGTGTGTGTGTGTGTAATTCACCGGGTCGGTCAGGATCACTTGATCGTCGTGATGGTTAGTTTTTACCCTCCCGGAAGGGAGCTGAGAGCTCATATAGTCCGATCTAAGGGCATGGCTGTGACCTTCACACACGCACACACCCGTCCCCTTGCTCAAGGGGGACAGTAACAACCCACTTCGTCAGTGAAACTTTTCGCAGCCTGAGCGAGGCGCGAACTCCCGCCCACCAGTTGGCAAGCGGGAACGTTACCACTGCACCAGCGAGCGGTGTGTGTGTGTGTGTGTGTGTGTGTGTGTGTGTGTGTGTGTGTGTGTGTGTGTGTGTGTGTGTGTGCGTGCGTGTGTGTGCGTGCGTGTGTGTGCGTGCGTATAGTTGTGCGTGTGTGTGTGCTTCGTGTTCCATGTATTTTCTGTATCTTGTGTTCCAATTTAAGTCTGTTTTATATATTTTGTTTGTGCTTTGTGTTACTGCAGATTTATGTGCTTGAATTGAGATGTATATGAGGGAGGGGGGCGTGATTTGGGGGGAGGGTAGTCAAATGGTGGGTGACAGAGCGACTTGGAGGCGTTTTGTCTGCGGCCACCATTTGCGGGATTAGGGCGTTGGGCTATAGACAGATAGATAGATAGATGTTTCGTGTGACTGAAGGTGAACTGCTTAAGAGCAGTACCTTTTTTAGTAACGATTATTTCTTCCTGAATACAGCAAATGTTTTTAGTTTATTTCGCTCTCTGGACGATTGTATAAGACCTTCTTGGAAAGTACTAGAATTACAAAGATTGCAGTCGATACAGTCTTATGCGTGATGAGTGGTATGTGTGGTGTGGTGTAGTATGGTGTGTGGTATGGGTGTGGTATGGTGTGGTGCTGCGCAGTGTAGTGTGGTGTGACCAAGGTGAGAGGTATGGCGTGATGTGGGCGGGGTGAGCGGTGATATGTGATGCTGTTTGGTGCAATGTGTTGTGTTGTGTTGTGGTGTGTTGTTCTGTGTTGTGGTGTGGTACAATGACATGCGGTTTGGTGCAGTGTGGTGCGTTGCGGTGTGGTGTTTTGAGGTGTGACGTGGTTTGATTTGGTGTGGTTTGGTGTTTGGTGTGATGTGGTGTTGTACAGTGTGGTATGGTTCAGCGTGGTGTGGCGCAGTGTGGAGTGGTGTGGTGGGACGCGGTGCAGTGCAGTGTGGTGCGGTTCGGTGTGGTGTGACCCGGTGCAGTGCAGTGTGGTGCGGTTCGGTGTGGTGTGGTGTGGTTTGTAGAGTATGATGTGATATGGCTTGGTGTGGTGTGGCTTGGTGCGTTATTGTATGGTGCTGAGCAGTGTTTTATGGTGTAGTCAGCCTGGTGTGATGTAGTGCACAGTGGCGTGTTGTAGTGTAGTGTGGTGTGGTGTGCTGTAACGGAGCGTGGTGTAGGTCAGTGTGTTGTACTGTGGTGTCGTGAGGTGGTGTGAGGTGTGAGGTATTGTCAGGCGTGGTGAAGTGTGGTGTGGTGAGGAGTGGTGTGGGTTAGTTTGATGTGATGTCGCGTGATGTGGTGTGGTGCACTGTGGTACAATGGCGTGTGGTGTGGTGTGGTGTGGTGTGGTGTGATGAGTGTGGTGTGATGCGGGTGGTATGAGCGGTGTATTGTGGTAGGATGCTGTGTGGTGTGGTGAGGCGCTGGGGTGAGTTTAGTGATGTGGTACAGTGCTGAGGCGAGCTTATCCTAGTGGCGTGGTGCCGTGTGGTGTGAGGCAGTGTAGTGTGATGTTGTGTGACAGTCTGGTGTAGTGGTGTGATGTGTGGTGCAGTACGATGTGGTGTGGTGTGGTTTGCTGTCGTGTGGTGGGATGCTGTGGTGTGGAGGTGTGAGGGTGTGTGGGAGCCAGCAGGTGTCCACTGTGGCGCGGGACACCAACGGGTTCACCCCCACACTTTACGTTTAAAATAGTCCCCCACCCAGCCTTGGTCACGTTCAGGGTTCACACACCCCTGAATACAAATACCTTCCTCAAACTTCACAAATCAACAAACATACCACACACACAAATACAATATCTACATTTAAACATAAGTAATCTAGCTATCTATATACCTAGGCTGCTTCCCCCACACAAAGGGAGGCAGCCGAGACAGGACGACACACTCCCAATTTACTCATCCAAACACACTCAATTATTCGTATCTTAGACCCAAGGGGGAGAAGGGACAGATCCTCACTGGATGAACATGTTTACATTTTTAAAGCTCTTAGTGATCTAAAATATCCTCCATATTTTATCCACAGAACTAGAAAGAGTGTCACTAAAATACACATGAGTAAATACAAAAAAGACAAACCTGAGAAACGAATAATAGTACTCACACCCTGTGTAGCGGACACTGTTTCTCCCTGTATGAATATGGCAGGAATACAGGTAGTCAGAGCAGGAAATACGACTGTGGGCAAGTTAGTCAGAAAACTAACAAATACGTAAAAAACAAAGCAGGTGTGTATAAAATTCCGTGCAAAGATTGCGAAAAGGTACCGTACATGTGGGAGAGACTTTTAGGGGGTTGATAAAAGGTTAAAGGAAAATAAATATGATATGAGAGTTTTTAATCTCAACAATGCTACTGTACAACATGGATTTGATACCGAACATGGAACACTGGAATAAGGCAAAGTTTGTGCTACATGAGAGTAATATAACTAAACGTAATGTGTCGAGTCTGCCCATATTGCTGATAGAATAATTTTAATCAGAATAGAGGATTTTATTCACTTGCCAAACCTTAAGCCCACCATTTAACTAGCGGAAGAGCTAAAATAGGGTAGTTAGTTCTGGTTGTTCAAGAGCATCACGTCAGTATCTTGGAGCTATGAGGCTTGCTGAAGTCGTTGAATGTAAAAATTATATGCCAATCCTGAAGCTCGTCTTGGCGAAATCATAGCTCTCTGTACAGGTTAAGAACTAGACTCACGCTCTTATATCATTTATGACTCAAAATTAGTCCAAGCATAACTTCCTGATTTTTGGCACACTCTCCACGGGGTAGCCTGTACATGTGAGTGAGGAGAGAACCTATGAATATATGCATCTGGTGGAGAGAGGACATAGGGTATAGAACCATGTGAGAAATTCGGGGCGATAAATGTATTACGAAGAACGAGCTCCAACTTTTTACTTCTTTCGTTTCGCTACTGGTTTCACCGTCCAACTATTTTCTGTCACTGAACATGTGTGTCACGTTCTGGCAATTCTAACTAACCTAGAATATCCTGCCTCGTTTTTTCCCTCCCTCTCTCTCTCTCTCTTTCTCCTGGGAGTTGCCTGTATGTCTGTCCAACTACCTCTCTAAATGCTGCAGACCACTGCCGTCGTATTATAAGTTGTTTTAGTGATGTCGTAGCATATCTACTTTAGTGATTTACTCTGCACATCACACCTCAACTGCATTAATATATACTACTAATGCAATTGTGTTGATATTAAAGCAACACAAATAACAAAGAAGATAATGTCATAGTGTAGCGGGCCAAACAGATCACCAAGAAACGTGTGCTACAAAGCTGGAGTGCCATTTAGAGTACGGTCTCGTGTGTGTGTGTGTGTGTGTGTGTGTGTGTGTGTGTGTGTGTGTGTGAAACCCTTTCATATCTAAAAGTCTCTTCAAAGCTGAAAGTCTCTTCAAAGCAATCATATGGAGACAGTAAGAGTGAAATAAAAGAAAAATGTCATCTCACAGGAGAGGTAAAATCCTTTCAGGCCGGAGTGCTTAAAAAGGACGCGATAGCATCTCAAGGAAAGGTTGTGTCTGTCTGTCTCATTAACGTTTTGGGATGCGAGGTACTTCATTCCCGGCGACATGAGCGAGGCCACACCACACCATTCAAAGCCACTCTCTCTTACCACATGACGCCAAAGGCATAATCAATGGGTCTTGAAGCTCCAGCATCTATTATATTTGTATCCAGTTAATTTATTTTTACTAACTCCAAACGATATGGTTCAGTTTGGGAGAGAGTTTTCAAGAGGGGTTTGATACTCGTATAACCTTCATTAACACCTCCCCCAGAAAAAAAAAAAAAAGTCCAACGGTATTCTCAGTTGGATAAAATCGTCTGCAAATAGAAAGAAATACCTAAAAAACTGTGAGTAGTCTGATGGAATTTATAATTACGAAATCTGTGTAAGTTGCGGCGATCTATCCTTTGAATGTTATGACTTGTCTCAGGTAAAAATAATCACCTGATGTTAATTTGAATACAATAGTTGTGTCCATACCAGCTTAAGGATAATCGAAAGTTACCAACGATTATACTGACAGACTTCTCAGAGCTGAATAACCTTGTATTAGCCTGACTAAAATACCCAGATGCATCCACGGCAGCGATGTGGTTAATATTCTTAGAGGCTGATCAGAATATAACAGATTTGATACTGTGCTGGAAATAACAGTCTACCTTTCAGCTTGACGAATTATTTAGCGTTTCTTTCTGTTGTTCAGGGAACTGTGAATATATAGAGGTTTTTGTCTGACACCTCATCCAGTGAAATGTGATCGGAACCAAAAAGCTCCTTCATCTCTGTCCCTATTCATCAACCACTCGTCCACCTCTCCGTCCTATACTACCCATCTGTTTTCATCATCCTTGATCTAGATTAACCTTTCTTCTCCTCGCAACTACTCCACTCTACATCTTCCCTTGTGTATTCCCTACATGTTCTATCCACGATCGTCTTGGCCTTCCTCTCTTCTTCCAACCATTACACTCTCATACATACTTCTCTTTGTGCTGTACTATCTTACATTGTTTGTTCACCCAGTTCTTTGCCAACTTTTCATTCATCTTTCTTCACTCACATGCTCTCTCCTTCATGTACTCCTTGGCTTTTCTTTCCATCCACGTTGTTATTGGCCTACCTATTTTTTGTCCTTTATACTTCATCACTCATATGCACCTTCCCTCACGGACTTTTTGTCTGTCCACCACCTCATTATTTATAATCTGTCTCTCCTCCCAACTATCTATCCCACAGCAGAACATCTATTCCACCAAAGTCAGTGGAGGGTAATGTTATCACTGGTGTCCGTCCGTAGAGTTGGGACGGTTGGGCGGGCGCAGAGATTTTGTTTCTGGAGCAAATCTCAGAAAGTATTAAATGCAGTCATGAACTTTCATTATCGAACACTGTCACTTCAGTTTGTTCTTTGCCTCCGTCCCCTTTCTCTCTGTAATCCCTCTTTCATATATATTTCTTATGTACTCCCTCACTTCTATCCTTCCACCTTGCTCTTGGTCCACCTCTCTTTCCACGCCAATCTCTTACTCCCCATTACCTTCCTATGACCAAACCACATCAGTGTTGCTGAAAGTAAAGGAAGAAAAACTGAACTGCTGCAGCCAGATTGTGTGTGCGCGGGGAAGGATACGTGTGTGTGTGTGTGTGTGTGTGTGTGTGTGTGTGTGTGTGTGTGTGTGTGTGTGTGTGTGTGTGTGTGCGTGCGTGCGTGTGTGTGTGTGTGTGTGTGTGTGTGTGTGTGTGCGCGCGTGCGTGTGTGCGTGCGTGCGTGCGTGCGTGTGTGTGTGTGTGTGTGTGTGTGTGTGCTTCGTGCTCCATGTGTTTTCTGTAACTGTTGCTCCGTTTTTCGTCTGTTTTATATATTTTGTTTGTGCTTTGTGTTACTGCAGCTTTATATGCTTGTATGTCTCGTGTGACTAAAGGTGAACTGCTTAAGAACAGTTCCTTTTATAGATACGATTGCTTCTTCATGAATACAGCAAATGTTTTCAGTTTATTTCGCTCTGTGGACGATTATATAAGAGCGTCGTGGAAAATACTGGAATTAGAAAAACTGCAGTAGATACAGCCTTGTTTACCAGATATCCTGCCCAAGTTTCATTAGCAGATACGTTGTCCAAGTTGAATAAAATCGTCTGAAGTAAGAATAAGCTTGAAGAGACGTTGCTGTACTGAAAGTCATTGGATATGCCTTGTTTTATGTCTGTTCGTATGTGGCTGCGAGATAACAGACTCAGGTTCAGTCTTTTATGGCAAGCGTTAATAGATATCTCAGTGCTTTCTTTAATATGGAGGTTAATATATCACTGGAGTGTTTCTAAAGCTTTCCGCCTCCTCTCAAGTAAAGATGTTTACTGTCTATTACACTCTCCCAATTGGTAACATCACTGGTGTGTTAACAGATCCCCATCTCTCAGGCAAGGGTGTTTACTCGTCTCTGTTACATGGGTGTCTATTACACACCTCCTATTGGTAATCTGTTGATGGTATGTTTTTCAAAGCCTCCCACCTGTCTCTCGTGCAACGGTGTTTATTATCTATTACACTCCTCTTATTAGTGATGTGTCAAGAGCATGTTTTTAGATTCCGACCACCCTCGTGCAAGGCTTTTTACTGATGATTACACGGAAGTGAAGCTTGGACATTGTTGGAAGGACACAAGTCAAGAGTGAGAGCAGTGGAAATGAGTTATTTAAGAGGAGCCTGTGGAGTCACGTGGAGAGACAGGCTGACGAATGAAGATATAAAGGAGCGATGTGGTCTTGATGTGGATGTGATAGGAAGCGTTATGAGGAACACACTGAGGTGGTTTAGCTATGTGGAGAGGATGGAGGGTGAAAGACTAACGAAGAGAGTGTATGTGAGTGAGGTGGAGGTGGGAAGAGGGAGAGGGAGGCCGAGGATGAGATGAAGTGATGGGGTGGAGAGGTATATGAGAGGGGGTGTGTGAGTTGGGAGCAGGGCAGTGAAATGGCGGGGGACAGGGCGACTTAGAGGCGATTTGTTTGTGGCCACCCCAAACGGGATTGAGGCGTCTGGCAATAGATAGATAGATAGACATACACCATATTGGGAGTCGTACACGTCCTCTCTGATTATACGATGACAACTCTCTCAAATCATGCATGGTCTTCTCATAGCCTTCATCAGCCTCTGAACCACGTAGTCTCGTCTGCTTATGCTTGCACTCCTCATAGTCCTAATCAGACCTCAGAGCTACCTATCCAAGCCGTATATTACTGTTATCCTGTGTTCTTTTTATCGTTCTTCTTTTTTTCACTTTTTCTGGCCCCATTCATGCCTTTCTGCGTTTTGTTTCAGTCATTTGCTCTCTTTATCTCATACTCTGTTCTTTTTGTTTTTACTCTCTGCTCTTTTTCTCTTATCCCACCTCTTTTTCTCTCGTATTCCTGCCACGGTCCGCCAGTTACAATATTTCACGGTTTATGATGCAGATACGAGGCTGTAAGTAATGACCAGGCAAGATGATATATTGAAGCCGTTGCGAATCAAACAGACATATATGGTAAAAGGTCAGACACAGACTTACACATGCACTTCTAAACTGAACTGGAGTAAAGATATATATATATATATATATATATATATATATAGAGAGAGAGAGAGAGAGAGAGAGAGAGAGAGAGAGAGAGAGAGAGAGAGAGAAAGACAAACAGAGTATAAATTTTTCTTTACAGAACACAACTCACACACCGTAAACACACACAGACACACACAGATACACACACACATAGACAAACAGACACACACACCATCTTCTACTTGTACACAGAACCGGCGAAACTTGGACTGTTACACCCGTAGACTTTCAGAGAGCATAATTTCTTATATAGCGATTTTATGGGCGACCGAAAGTTAGGTTAGGTCACTTTGGGCAGGGTTTGGTCTGATTAGATAATTTTTGGTTGGGTTGGGTTCAGATCGACTAGATATAGACGGATTAGGTTAGATTGCTTTAGAATAGCTCGGTTTTGATATATTTTGGGTTGGGTTCTATTGGGTTGGGTTAGGCTGGGTTAGGTTCGGTTGGGATTTGGTCATTTGAGGCTTGAGTGGGTTTCGTTAGGTCGGGTATGGTATGGTTAAGTGAGACTGGGTAGGATTAGGCAGGGTTAGATGCGGTCAGGCTGCGTCAGAATTAGTTAGTTTAGGTATGGGGAGGTTACGTGAGATAGTGAGGTTAAATACAATTAGACTGGGTTAGGTGAGGTTAAGTTAGATTAGTTTGGGTTATTTTAGGTTGAATTAGGTCACTCGAGGTTGGGCCAGGTTCAGTTCGAGCAAATATGGATAAGTTAGGCGAGACTGGCCTAAAATAAGACTCAGAAAACGTTATAAACACAACCCCCTCCTCCCATCTGATTCTGTGACCTACGTTTTGGCTTCAGTCTTTCTCTCCCTATTTCACTCTCTCGTAAAAGTCTTGGTCCCTGTCGAAACGCCTAAATTTACTGCATTGTCAAAGTGGTTTATGCATTGCGGTCTTTTGTTGGTCGGTCCTTCCAAAGTCAAGTATCGCACGAGGTGGACGTGGTTGTGTGTGTGTGTGTGTGTGTGTGTGTGTGTGTGTGTGTGTGTGTGTGTGTGTGTGTGTGTGTGTGAGCTTGAAGCTGTGTGTACTTGAGTAATGCCCACATGCACACACAAAGGCCAGGACAGTAGTGTGTGTGTGTGTGTGTGTGTGTGTGTGTGTGTGTGTGTGTGTGTGTACTTGACTGATATCCACATGCATACACACAAAGGCCAGGACACACAGAGTAGTTGTTTATGTGTGTGGGTTTATGAATAGACTACACTTACACTCAGGCCAGGACAGACATAGGGTAGTGTGTGTGTGCGTATGTGTTTGTATGTGTTAACAGAATACACATACAGAGTACCATGTGTGTGAACAGAATATGTAGAGTAGCATGTGTGTGTGTACGTGTGAATAGAATACACATGTAGACGTGTGTGCTACCCACACTGACACCCTCTAATTCTTTCAGCCAGGATTGGAGACGTAGCGTGTATATGTCAGGACTCCATATTATAATTACAAATCATAATAGATAGCATGATGGATAGATAGATAGACAGATAGATAGACAGACAGCTAGAAGCAGCAAGTACGTGTGGACATTCAAGTGCATATACATACATACC
This sequence comes from Coenobita brevimanus, assembly GCF_032717465.1. NCBI lineage: Eukaryota > Metazoa > Arthropoda > Malacostraca > Decapoda > Coenobitidae > Coenobita > Coenobita brevimanus. The sequence goes on along the minus strand of NW_027644746.1, from coordinate 659,962 downwards.
AGTTCTCACAAACCACTTACTAAAGTCAGTCAATAATATCTTTACAAACACTCCCGACGCAGTGCCAAGCGACATAGGTTTCATAGCACCTTTTTTTTTTTTTTTTTTTTTTTAAGGGATTTATGTGTATTAAACCTTAAGGATTCTTTAGTATGTTGCGTTTATTGTTTTGATATAGACACAATTTCCATCAGTAACCTTCAGAATGACACCAAGGTGTAATGTACAAAATAATTCGCTATGGAAAACGTGTTAGGAAATCTCAAGAGTCACATATAATATGGGCCAAAACCTTATGACATCTAACCTTCAATCCGATGACCTAACAGTAATGAGGGGGAAGTGAAGACTAAAGCTCACCCTTTCAATTAGGAAAGTATGCTTCCTAAATGAATAAAATTGCTTGTCGGTATCCACACTATAATGAACCCCTTCAATACGATGTCTACTAGATTTAATTATTGCAACTACCACGAGATTTTATTCAACTTATGACATCTCAAAACTCTTCACCTTAAGTGGAACTGCCAAGACAGACAAAGAAAGAGACAGACGGAAGCAGAGACTAACAGAGAGACAGAGGCACAGGCAGAGGAAGATTTAGAGAGAGAGAGATTGGATCAGTTACAAGGACAGGGAAAACTGAGGAGAGGAAATCAGGTAAGGAGAAGGGTAGAAAGACCGAGAGAGAGACTGAGACAGAGAGAAGGAGGCAGAGACAGAGAACATGATGCAGAGGTGAGTGCATGCAACTGAATGAGGTAAACGTGAGAGGATGCGGGGTTTGGAAGTGGAGGAAATGGAACGATTCTTTCAGTCCAAAATGGAAGAGGCTGAAAGAGTGAGCATATATTCATTCACGCAAACACTGATACAAGCACTGATCAGCGCATGCACGCACACTAATACACGCAGGCACTAATAGGCACTGATACACACACGCACTGAATGACACAGGCACTGATACACACAGGCACTGATACACTATCTATCTATCCATCTATATACCTAGGCTGCTTCCCCCAAGGAAAGGGAGGTAGCTGAGACAGGACGACACACTCCCCATTTACTCATCCATTCAAACACGTTCATTCGCATCTTAGCCCCAAAGGGGAGAACGGACAGATCCTCACCGCACCACACTGCACAAGGGTCAACTGCGCAATGCAATCAGTGACATCCGCAGCAGGGCCCGACAGCAGAGCTGCTTTACCCCTGCCACATCATAACAGACTCATCCCCTTACCCGCACCTGACCTGAAATAGCTGATCAGACCAAATGGGGGAGAATATCCCCTCAGGGCTGCGTCATCACTTATTCATTCACAATTTCTCTCCACCCATTTCTGTCACGCACAGCCACTCTTCCTTGCTCAACAGACGTCCCTCTTGCATCTAGCGCTCTCTTCACACTGTCCATCCATCCTATTTGTGGTCTTCCTCTCAGCCTTACACCTCTCACATCAGATCTAGTTATCTTTTTCACCAATCGCTCATTATCCATTCTCTCCATATGCCCAAACCATCGCAACACCCTCTGCTCAACTCTACCAGCCATCTCCCGAACAACTCCAGTTCTCCTTCGCACTTCATCATTCCGCACTCGATCCATACGCGTCACTCCACACATACTCCTCAGACACCTCATCTCCATTACATTCAAACTTTTCCTCTCTGCTACACCCATATTCCATGTTTCAGCCCCATACAATGCAGTCGGTACCACAACACCCTCATACAGCCTTCTCTTTACATCCATTCTAAGCGAACGACATCTAAACACTTTTTTCATTCCTCCCAGCACCTTTCCTACTTCATTTATTCTAAACTTCACTTCTGCATCTATTCTTCCATCCACAGAAACATGTGACCCTAGATATTTAAAACACTCTACCTCCTCAAGCAACTCGCCATTCAAAACTATATTCATCCCCCTACCATCTACCAACCTCGTACACTTCATCACTTTACTCTTATTCCCATTTACTTTCAATTTCCTCCTTTCACACACCCTTCCAAACTCCTCTACCAACTGTCTCAATCTCTCCTCTGAATCAGCCACCAGTGCAGTATCATCTGCAAACAGCAGCTGCTTCAGATTCCACTCTCCACCATCAACATTCACCAGACTCAGACCTCCACCTAAAACTCTTGCATTCACCTCCCTTACAACACCATCCATGTAAATATTAAACAACCAAGGCGACATCACACATCCCTGTCGCAGCCCCACTCTCACAGGAAACCAATCACTCACAGCATTTCCCACTCTTACACACGCTCTACTATTTACATAAAAACTTTTCACCCCTTTTAGTAACCTACCATCAAGTCCATACAATCTTAAAACAGTCCACAAAGCCTCCCTATCAATTCTATCATACGCTTTCTCTAAATCCATAAATGCCCAAAACACATCCTTACCTTTCGCTAAATACTTTTCACACACTTGTCTCACAGCAAACACCTCATCAACGCATCCCCTCCCTCTCCTAAAGCCACACTGCTCATCACCAATCACTCCCTCTGTACCCTCTCTAACTCTCATAATTAACACTCTACCATACACCTTACCTACAACACTCAACAGACTTATACCCCTAAAGCTAGTACATTCATACTTATCACCCTTGCCTTTATACAACGGGACCACACAAGCACTTGCCCAGTCAACTGGCACCATACCTTTCTCAAAGCACACATTCAACAATCTTACTAACCAGTCAACAATAGTCACTCCACCACCCTTCAGGCTTGAGATTTTATTAGGTCTTGTGGTATTATTCTTACAAAGCTCATGGCCTCATAGTGCCAGGGATTGATTCCTGGCACTGCAGCATCCTATCCTATCATCATCATCATCATCATCATTGTCGCTGTTGTCAATGAGCAAGTAATATGAGTACCTAGATTAAGTTAACTGGCACTGTATACTCTAGTGGTGGAAAGATCTACTTAGCCTACTGAGCCTGGCACTGCCACTAATCCTAATTATCATCATTAGGCATTATCATTAGCTCTCATCATTAGGCATTATCATTATCAACAGCTCTGCCTCCTTTTCCCACCCAAGGATGGGGTGAGGAATTCTCAATTAAAATTTCATAAGTAGGGGAGCAACTGTAATACTCTGTACATCTCAACTTGGCTAAGAGTGATTTAGAAAGGATGCAACACAGTATTGCCATCCTTGTCTTACTCTGCTTCAGGGCTTTGGGGATTGGCCTGCAAATGACACAAATCTTTGCCAAGTCAAGGTGGACAAACCAAAAATTTTCTAACTCACTTTTCAGAAGGGCGGTAATAGCCGTAGTTGTAGTGGTAGGTGTAGTAGTAGCAGTAGATAAGATTTGAAGACAGATGGCCTAGGGTAACCTCTTCTGACCAGTTAATTTCCCCACAGGTTAAAGGCCACTGTGTTACAAGGAGCCTGCAGCACCAACCCCAATGTAGCATTGTCGCCCATCGCAGCATCGACATCGATTGCTGCATCGCTAACCCCATCACAGCAACGACATCGATTGCAGCATCACTAATCCCACTGCAGCATTGACATCAATCGCAGGATCACTAACCCCATCGCAGCATCGACATCAATCGCAGCATCACTAACCCCATCGCAGCATCACTAACCCCGTCGGCAGTGGTAACACCAACACAGCAACAACGGAAACATCAACACAAGTTTCACAGGCAGCCCCTGAAAATGTGGCAGGTTTTTAGGAGATAATCTCAGCTCTGTTGATAATTTAACTCTTTGTCTGTGGAGGTGTTCAATACAGATCTTAGTTAACTCTTAATGTATTGGTGCTGGAGTGGCACTACTAGGATGAAAGGGGGGAGATTGCCTTCCTTATCCCCCAACAGGAGAAAGGTGGACTACAGAAGGGTAACTCAGCCTGCCATCCACTGAATTCATATTCTGATGGGCCTGGGGTTGCAACTACTACAGCTACTAGTACACGAGAACAAATATGAACAAATCCATTTTACATCATTTGTCTGGCTCAATTCCCTGGTAATAGTCCCTCATGTACTTCCTTATTCCCAGAAAGGAAGATTGTGGACTGCAGCAGAACATGACAATCCTATGGTTCTGCATTATTTACATAATTCTTAATGACTAGTATTATTCTTGTGTTACTCTTTTGTTACTACTCAAGACTGAATATGAAAAGATAGCAGTTTAGATAAATAGGTAGTAGGAAACGGGGTTGTAGATAGACTTAATTTCTTCACAGAGAGGGCTGTCTCCTAATATGAATAAAACAGTCTGGTGGTAGCAAGTATAAACTATATGACATCAGCAGAAGGCCCCATACTACAGGTCCCTTTGGCAAAATAAAAGATGTCACAGCCAAAAGAAAAAAAAAAATCCTGCACTTTTCCCCCCATGTAAGATGAGGTACTTTAACTGGTTATAATAATAATAATAATAATAATCTATCTATCTATCTATCTATTGCCAGACGCCTCAATCCCGTTTGGGGTGGCCACAAACAAATCGCCTCCAAGTCGCCCTGTCCCCCGCCATTTCACTCCTCTGCTCCCAACTCACACCCCATATACCTCTCCACCCCATCTCTCCATCTCATCCTCGGCCTCCCCCTCCCTCTTTCCCCCTCCACCTCACTCACATACACTCTCTTCGTCAGTCTTTCACCCTCCATCCTCTCCACATGGCCAAACCACCTCAGTGTGTTCCTCATAACGCTTCCTATCACATCCACATCAACACCACAACGCTCCTTTATATCCTCATTCGTCAGCCTGTCTCTCCATGTGACTCCACAGGCTCCTCTTAAATAACTCATTTCCACGGCTCTCACTCTTGACTTGTGTCCTTCCAACAACGTCCAAGCTTCACTTCCGTACGTTAGAGTTGGTATCACAATACTGTCATGTAGTAATTTTTCACTTCCATGCTCACTTCCCTGTTTCTTATCACTGCTTTCAAAGAACCAGCAACCTTTCTTCCCTGCTGTACCCTTTCAAGCACTTCACCCTCCAAACCTCCATCCTTACTCATCACACTACCCAAGTACTTAAACGTACTCACATTTTCTAATTCCTCACCATCCAACCTCGCTGTACATTCACTGACTTCACCTCTCTCAAAGACCATCACTTTACTCTTCCCTACATTCACCTTTAGATTCCGTTTCTTACACACTCTCTCAAACTCATCCACCAAGCCTTGCAGCTCCCCTTCGTCTTCACTCAACAACACAGTATCATCTGCAAACAACAGTACAGGGAGTTTCCAAACACTATCCTCTCTCACCAGGGCCACTCCAACATCCACTACCCTACCTTGTACCTCTTTTATTACCCCATCCATGTACAGATTGAACAACCATGGAGACATGACACATCCCTGTTTCAACCCAACTTTCAAAGAGAAAAAATCACTTAGTTCACCATCCACACGCACTGCAGCCTTCGCACCATCGTACATACTCTTCACAGCATTCAACAACTTCCCATCTACTCCATATATTCTTAACACTTTCCACAATCCTAGTCTATCCATCCTGTCATATGCTTTCTCCAAATCCATGAAAGCCGCATACAACTTCTTTCCCTTCTCTAGAAACTTTTCCACTAAAGATCTGAGAATGAATATCTGATCTACACAACCTCTTCCCTTCCTAAAGCCTCCCTGTTCTTCTCCAACTAATTTCTCTGTTCTTTCTCTAACTCTGTCAATAAGTATCCTACCATACACTTTTCCTATTATACTAAGAAGACAAATGCCCCTATGATTACCACACACTTCTTTTTCCCCTTTTCCTTTATACAAGGGAATAATTATACCTGACTTCAAATCCTCCGGGACTCTACCTTCCTCCCAGGCCAATCTGCACATCTTCCACATCCATTCTACTACTATCTCTCCCCCATGCTTCAGCATTTCACCACACACTCCATCAATTCCTGGGGCTTTCCCTGATTTAACTTTCTTCATTGCTTCCACAACTTCTATCCTACTGATTTCTTCCTGTCTTCTCACCTCCCTCCTTCTCCCAGCCATTCCCCAACCACTTATACTCGCATTACTTCCATCCTCCACGTTCAACAATTCCTTAAAGTGTTCTCTCCATCTGCTCACTTTTTCTCCCTTCTCCACTAGTAATCTACCATTTTTATCTTTCACTCCCCTGCTAACTTCACTTCCACCCTGTCTTACTCTTTTCACCTCTTTCCAGAACATTTTCTTACAGTCCCTCCACTTTACACTCAAATTCCTTCCAAATTCCTCATCCACTCTCTTCTTACTCTCTCGTACTAATCTTTTCACCTCTCTCTTTCTTTCTACATATAACTCTCTCTTCCGCCTCTCAACTTCTTCCACGCCCCTATTTCTCATCCATTCATTGTATGCTTTCTTCTTTTGTGCCACAGCCCGTTTCACCTCTTCAGTCCACCACGCTGTTCCTTGCACCCCCCTCCGTCTTCTCTTCCTTCCACACACCACATCACATGCTGCACATATTTCTTCTGTAAATATTCTACACACACCTTCAACGTCCCCCATCTGCTCCAATTCATATTTGCCCAATCGTTCCTCCACTTCTCTCTTATACTCTGCCTTTTTCTCATCCTCTTGTAACCTTTCCACTCTCCTTGCAACTACTCCTTCCTCTCGTCTTTCCCTTCTTCTATTCCTCCATCTTACTTGAACTTTAATTCTGGCCACCACCAAGTAGTGGTCAGAAAGTCCACTCCCCCAACCTCTATAAACTCTTGCATCCAATATACATCTTCGCATCCTTTCATCCACACACACATAATCAATCATTGCCTTCCTTTCACTCAGTTCACCACCCACCCTTCTCATCACTCGCCATGTATACCTGTGGATCATTTTATGCCTGAAGAGGGTATTGGCTATCACCAACCCCCTCCCAGCACAAATGTCCACTAACGCACTCCCATTCTCATCTACCTCAGCAGGCACACCCCACTCACTGTCGGAAATTTAGGAATAATTCCTCCCATTTTCTATTTTAGTTGGTGATGGGCAGTCGTATTTTGGAAGTATAATGTATTATACGTAACCCAGGGTGATGGGTATATAGGATTACGTATATTTATACTATGGTTCATAATTTAGTCTTTTCCCAGCCATGGATGGAATGTGCACATATGCATTTTTAGTTATTTGATTGGTGGATCGCCTCTGTTCTTCTCTCCAGAGGTCTAAGTTTTAGTCTCGGCTAGGCCTCGGTCAATTACGAGTCTCGAGACCTCAGTTGCTCGGACTCTCGACCATGCTCTCAGTCCTAATTCATTGAGTCTTAGTCTGAGATGATCTCGAGTCGAGTCAGAGGCAGTCCCAGTCATGCCTTAGTCACGCTTGGAAGCAGTCTAACCACTCTCGTGGTATTGAGAGAGAATTCGGTTGGGACAGACTGGACTGATTAATTAATTTACGACAGTGCTTCCTCCTAGATGGGAATGAACATTATCAATTCACTTTAATTTATAAATAGTGTAAATAGTAATGCTTACGTAAAAAGTACGTATTTGGTCCAGGCCGTAACCTCCAGTAATCCGCCAAGCACTAGCAACAAGCAACATCTTCAACAACTCCGACCATATGGCAACAACCTACAAGCCTCTCCATTGCTACTCTTAAGCTAAGTAACTAAATGACCCTTAGTGGCGAAAGACTGGGCGAATAATATTTCACCAGGGTTTCCAGCTTTTATTTGAGGATCCTTAAATAGATCGTTTAGTTGCTTAGTAGGGAACACAACCTACACGTCATTACGATCCAGGTGAGTCCTGGGAGTAAGACATATATATCCGGACAAATTATGTAGTGTTGTAGGCCTATTTTGTCTTGTTTAGTGCAAGTGATTAGCCAGTTAAATATTTACGACACTACCGGGGGTATATTCTAAATTTTTCTAATTTTTCCCCAACAAAGTGGTCCTTCGAACCGGATTGTTAACACTCCAACATGGCGACTGCTCTGGAATTAAATTATTATCGGGTGGCTTATATAGGCCACTCTTTGGTCACCTGTGACACCTTGATGTCTGTGCCTTCACCATGGCCCTTGGTGACCATGGAGATGATCAGAGTAGGGGGTGCCAGAGCAGACAAGTTTTTTGAGTACGAGGAATTTGCAGAAGTACTTAGACCTGGCTATAATTTGGTTATAGTCATGTTGGGGGGAAACGATATTAATGAGTCAACTGACGTGCAGGACTTAGTGGCTACACTACTACAAATTAATGAGGCTATAGAAGATGCAGGTGCTAAATGTGTGATATGCACTGTAGAAAAGAGGGAATATCCACATAATCATCCTCGATATGTGGATCCCATTGTTTACAATAAGATCATGAACGCGGTTAATAAGAAAATAACCAAGGAACTAAAAGGGAAAATTATTTTGCTTGGTGGTAAGACCTATCCTCTGGAGGTACGAGTCATGGACCAAATTCACCCTACTTGGGAAGGAAGACGTAGAATTTGGGCCAAGGTGCGAGGAGCTATTAAATTTCATTATGATCAGTGGGTTGCTAACACAAACTAAATATGGATTAATTTTGTAGTAACCCCTAGAAGGCTTTAATTTGTAATCTAAATTTAATTGTACTATTAATTTAGTTGTTCAGATTTATGTATCATTCTTAGTATTGCTGTTTGATGCTGAATTCTTCTATGTACATTTAGTTAATTTAATTCTAGTGGTTTCATTGCTGTAGGCTACATTTAGTGATTCTATTAATTTTGATTTTCAGACTTGGTTCAATATGTCCTTGTCAAGGAGGATTGCAGGCCATAAGGCCTATGTCACCACTCTCAGTGGTAAAGTAAATGATGAATTCCAATCCTCTGACAAAGACTACACTAAACTTAAGGCCTGGAGCCAGCAATTACAGAACCAGCTGACTGTCATGGGAACACTTTATGATTCTTTATTGGAAGCCACAAAGGACGATGATGAATTTAATGAAAATTTTATAGCTAAGACTAACGAAGAAGAGAGAATTTGCCTACTAATAGCTCAAATTAATTCCTCTCTGAAAAGTGAGTCTACCCATTTAACTTGTCCAAGGGCTGAGTCGAAGCTGCCCACACTTAAACTACCCGAGTTTGATGGCACTTCGGCTAATTGGAATTCCTTCTGGGATCAATTTGTTGCCAGTATTGATTCCAGAAAAGATCTTAGTCCAGTAGACAAATTAAATTATTTAAGAGGAGTGTTAAAAGGTGACGTGAAGAAACTCATCGATGGTTTCAGTATAGAAAGTGATGGATATAGCAGTGCAGTGCAGCTACTTAAGGCAACTTTTGATAATCCTAAGAGAAATCAGCACGAACTTGCAATGCGACTGCTACACCTTAAAACTCCTATTCATACTTGTAATTCCTTGGCCGAATTTAGGGCTAATCTAGAATGCACCCTTAGGAAATTGGAAAAAATGGGGTGTGATTTAAGTAGTTCCAGTTGGCTTATCTCTCCACTAGTAATGAAAAAGTTACCCAGTAAAACTATTGAGAGAATCCAGCATGTAACAAATGAAGATTATCCCCAGCTACAGGAAATTAGGGACTCATTATTAAAAGTTATTCATCATTTAGAGTCCAAAGGGCCTGAAGCTAAATCAGATTCCAGTACTAAAGGTGCTTTAACTAAAGAGAAGCCTGATAAAGTCAAATTATCTCCTAAATCAATTCCTAAGATTTACCACACTTCAGAACAAGTATCTTCACCCACATCTCCCAAGAATGCTCAGTCACAAACCTCTGCATCGGCTAGTCAGCAGCCAGCTCAGCAGCTGAAGTGTATTTTGTGTGATGGAGCACATCTGTCCAAGAGATGTGAGGCGTATTCAGGTCGTTCTACTCGTGTAGAAAGACTCGAACAGATAGGACGGTGTGGTAGATGTACTTGTAGGCACAAGACTGATCAATGTAACTTCAGTTTGAAAAGATGTGACCTTTGTAATAAGGGGTTTCATCACAATGTCTTGTGTGATAAGCTGAATACACTTAATTCACAAATTTGCTCAGTCACTCCAACAAATCAACATACCATCTCAACTGCTTTACCGGTTGGAGCTGTTCATATTATTAAGAATAAATCTCAAATTAAAGCAAAAGTTCTTTATGACCAAGGATCACAGAGGACATTCATTTCTCAGGACCTAGTAAACAAGCTTAAATTAAAGCCTAGTGGTACGATTAATTTACAGCTGTCCGGCTTCATTAGTGAAGATCAGAGAAGAGAATATCAGCTAGTTAAGATTACTGTTAAAGCTGGCAGGAAGTACACTAGACTAGAGGCTGTGGTTAGAGACACCTTACCTAACAACATAAGAACAGATGGTCTACAGAAGTGTTTGACCTATTTGAAAGATCAACAAATTAAAGTATCTGATCCTGGTTTGACTGATCACATAGATAAAATAGATCTCCTTATTGGTGCTGATTTCTATCCTAAATTAGTTTATGGTCTCATTAAATTCAAGGGCATAAATTTCCTAAAAGTACAAGGAGGATTAGTTGTATATGGCAATATTCCTGACAAGTTTGTAAGTACAAGGAAAGCAATTCAGGTTGCTATGGTAACGAATATATGCTTGCAGCCCTCACTAAATTCAGAAGAGCCTGACATTTCCAATTTGTGGAAAATGGATAGCATTGGCATTAAACCTGAACAGGTAACTCACGAAGAAGCTTTTGTGCTTGAAAATTATAAAAAGACTGTTCAGTACTATGATGACCAATATTGGGTAAAACTTCCTTGGAAAGTCAATCGACCTAGTTTGCCCACAAATTATAAATTAGCTCTTAATCGCCTAAATTCAAATTTAAAGAGACTTAAAGGTGAAGGAGATTTACTAGATAAATATGATCAGTTAATCAAGAGTCATTTAGAAAAGGGGTTTATCGAGGAAGTTAAGCAGGCACAGGTTGGACAAAATACTCATTATATTCCTCATTTGGCAGTAATGAGAGACAGTAAGACTACACCTGTGCGAATAGTATTTGATTGTAGTGCCAAATTAGGCTCCCACACTAACAGCTTGAACGATTGTTTGTACACTGGTCCAACTCTAACCAAAAATCTATTAGATGTGCTGCTAAAATTCAGAACTAATGAATATGCCTTTACAGCAGACATCAGCAAAGCGTTTTTACGGATAGGACTTCAAGAAGAAGACAGGGATTTCACCAGATTTTTGTGGCCAAGTAATCCTCATGATGATAACAGTTCTCTGGTAACTTACAGATTTAAATCAGTCCTTTTTGGAGCCACTAGCTCACCCTTCTTGTTGCAAATGACGCTAAATTATCACTTAGAGCAGCAAAAAGAAAATATAGAAGTGGCTAACCAAATTAAAGATTCGCTATATATGGATAATCTTCAGGGGACTGTAAATACTGAGGAGGATCTAAAGAAATTTCATCTGATAGCCAACAAGATTATGCAAGAGGCTAACATGCCATTGCAGGAGTGGACATCTAACTCCACTGAAATAAATTCTGATTCTGAAGTCTGTAATAAAATATTAGGATTGTGGTGGGATCCAGACATTGATGTCCTTAATGTAAAAAATGTAGAGTGGGATACAGTTGATAGCAAAAGATCTTTATTAAGTAACATTAGTAAAATTTTTGATCCCCTAGGACTAATTTCTCCCCTAACTATTCCTTTAAAAATTCTAATTCAACAAACATGGACCAGAAAATTAGGCTGGGATGACCCTTTACCTACAGACTTGCTGGAGAGTTGGGAAACCCTCTCAAAAGAATGCAACAACCTAGCAAGTGTTAAATTTCCGAGAATGGTGGGAAAAGAAGGTTCTTCCTATGATTTACATCTGTTTTGTGATGCTTCACCCAAGGCTTATGGAGTAGTTGCTTACATCAGTAATTATGAGGATGTTCCTATAATTTTATCTTCTAAGGCAAGAGTAGCTCCTCTAAAAGGTAAAACTTTACCTCAGTTAGAACTAACAGCCATGTATGTAGCAGTCCATTTTGGGGTGTATATCGGGAAGACCTTAAGTAATATAAAGATTAATACCACCTATATATGGTCAGACAGTGAAGTAGCCCTTCAATGGGTAGTGAACAATAAAAGTAACATCTTGTATGTCAAAAATCGAGTACAAGATATGAGAGATGCTGATCCTGACTGTTATTATCTCCATCTCACAACTAAAGATAACCCAGCTGATTTGTTAACTAGAGGCCTAACTTATGATAAATTTATAAATAGTGACTCCTGGTTTCATGGTCCGGAATGGTTGAATAATAAAGATCTTTGGCCAGAACAGAAATTTAAGACGAAGATGGAGCCTAATGCGCTGACTGTCCTAGAAGTTCAGGAAAAAGAACTTGAACCCTTGTTTGATCCGGAAAGAGTTGGTAGTTGGAAGAAGTTAATAAAGATCACCAGTTTGGTTTTCCAATTTTTGCAAAAGATTAGGGGGAACAAAACTCTAAACCTAATGAAACCCCAACAATATTGGTTGCTATACTTACAGAAGAGTAGCTTCCCAGAAGTTTACCAATATTTTCAGAAACCACTTGTAACAAGGATGCCAGATTTGGTTAAGAGTTTAAACTTATTTGAGCACAATGATTTGATCAGATGTAGTGGTAGGCTGGACCAAGCTGGTCTCCCCTTTCACACTAAATTTCCACTGTTGTTGCCTAGACAGCAACATTTGACGAAATTATTGGTCCCATATGCTCATGAAACCACTTTGCATGGTGGTGTTTCTGATACATTGTGCAAATTGCGAGAAAACTTCTGGATCCCTAAAGGCCGACAAGTTGTGAAATCTACAATTAAATCCTGCTATACATGTAAGAGGTTAGAAGGACGACCGTATCATTATCCTTCACCACCACCCTTACCTAAAGAGCGGGTGGAAGAAGCTAGACCCTTTGAAATAATCGGTTTAGATTATACAGGCTATATGGAAGTCTTGAAACCAGACACCCTACAAGAGCAAAAGGTATATGTGGTACTGTTTACTTGCGCTGTCACCAGGGCAGTTCACTTGGAGTTGGTCACAGATTTAACTGCCGAAACTTTTTTGAATGCTTTTAGGAGATTTGTGTCGAGAAGATCTTGCCCGAAATTAATTATCAGTGACAACGCTTCTAATTTTAAATTAGGATCCGAACTTCTACATCAGGTCCTGCAGAGTGCGGAAGTCCAAGATGAATTCACCAGCAGAGAATGTGAGTGGAAATTCATACCGCCGAGAGCTCCATGGTTCGGTGGTTTCTATGAGAGACTAATAGGCATAGTAAAAGGGTGTCTTAAAAAGGTATTATTCAGAAAACCAGTAAACATGGATGATTTACACACTATAATTACGGAAGTGGAATGCCGTGTTAACAACCGCCCCTTAACGTATGTCCTTAACAGCCTCGATGAGCCAGAAGCCCTCACTCCTTCTCATCTTATTTGTGGATATCGATTGGACTCCTTGCCTGCAATAACTACGGCACCCTATGATTTGGATCCCTCTTACGTTGAAGCTGATAAATTGAACACTAAGTACCATCAGTTATCCAAATTGATTAACAAATGGCAGGATTCATGGAAAACTCAATATTTGTCATCCCTTCTCGATAGACATGTACGCCAAAAGTCGGCTAATAAAACGGATGTTGATATTAAGGAGGGGGATGTAGTGTTAATTCACACTGATAAGTCAAGGAATAGTTGGCCATTGGGGAAAGTTATTGAATGCTATCCGGATAAGCAAGGGATAGTTCGTACAGTGAAGTTAAAGACGGCCCAAGGCCTTGTACTCAGGACTATCAATAAATTATATCCATTAGAAACAGCCGTGAGTTCCCGTCCGGAGGCGCTTAATACAGCACTCGGGGACGTTACTCATGGCCGTAGGGATACAGATGCGGGAAGCTCAGATAGACCACAGCGGGGAGCCGCACAACGGTTCCAAGCTCACCTGAGGGAGTTAATTAAACAGGGTGATGTTTAGATTTCTTGGCCCCCAGGATGTCGGAAATTTAGGAATAATTCCTCCCATTTTCTATTTTAGTTGGTGATGGGCAGTCGTATTTTGAAAGTATAATGTATTATACGTAACCCAGGGTGATGGGTATATAGGATTACGTATATTTATACTATGGTTCATAATTTAGTCTTTTTCCCAGCCATGGATGGAATGTGCACATATGCATTTTTAGTTATTTGATTGGTGGATCGCCTCTGTTCTTCTCTCCAGAGGTCTAAGTTTTAGTCTCGGCTAGGCCTCGGTCAATTACGAGTCTCGAGACCTCAGTTGCTCGGACTCTCGACCACGCTCTCAGTCCTAATTCATTGAGTCATAGTCTGAGATGATCTCGAGTCGAGTCGAGTCAGAGGCAGTCCCGGTCATGCCTTAGTCACGCTTGGAAGCAGTCTAACCACTCTCGTGGTATTGAGAGAGAATTCGGTTGGGACAGACTGGACTGATTAATTAATTTACGACAGTGCTTCCTCCTAGATGGGAATGAACATTATCAATTCACTTTAATTTATAAATAGTGTAAATAGTAATGCTTACATAAAAAGTACGTATTTGGTCCAGGCCGTAACCTCCAGTAATCCGCCAAGCACTAGCAACAAGCAACATCTTCAACAACTCCGACCATATGGCAACAACCTACAAGCCTCTCCATTGCTACTCTTAAGCTAAGTAACTAAATGACCCTTAGTGGCGAAAGACTGGGCGAATAATATTTCACCAGGGTTTCCAGCTTTTATTTGAGGATCCTTAAATAGATCGTTTAGTTGCTTAGTAGGGAACACAACCTACACGTCATTACGATCCAGGTGAGTCCTGGGAGTAAGACATATATATCCGGACAAATTATGTAGTGTTGTAGGCCTATTTTGTCTTGTTTAGTGCAAGTGATTAGCCAGTTAAATATTTACGACACTACCGGGGGTATATTCTGAATTTTTCTAATTTTTCCCCCACACTCACCAACTATTCCATCCACCTTCACATTCCCAACTTTACCATTCATATCACCAATCAAAAACACTCTCTCATTCCTTTCAAACTTTTCCATGCACACTTCTACATTTGTCCAGAACTCTTCTCTCACTCTTCTAGCACGATCTTGCGTTGGCGCATACACACACACAATCGCCCACATTTGTATTCCAACTTTCAACTTTACCCACACAATCCTTGACCCAACTGATCCATACTGTCTTATGCTCCTCTTCCATCTTTTACTCACAACTATACATACTCCTTCCTTTGCCCTCTCATTCTCACCTACTCCTGCACATATACCCCATCCATACTCCCATTCTCTCACACTTTCTCCTCTCCATTTTGTTTCAGTTATTCCACATACATCCACTTTCGCATCCTCAAGCACCTGGACAATCTCTCTCTCTTTCACCTCATCATTTGCTCCCCTTACATTCCAAGTTATATTATTATAATAATAATAATAATAATAATAATAATAAATCATCCATCATCCAATCCTACATCGGCCAATGAGGCAAGCTGGTCCTAACATTTAAGATGAGAGTGACCAGCCTCACTCATCCCTGAATGGCATTACGTGAGCAATAAACTCCAACCACCCCTTGGATATAAACCTTCACCAGCTCAATCCAACTGGAACATCACAATTACCCACTAAGTCACCAGGCACAAAAATTTGGTTATATGATTACCATCCAGCACAGTAAATGTTTCCCTGGTGTACAGGAAACCATTTGGCTTGTCACTCAGTGTAGAGTCACCCACAGGCAGAAGGAAGGGGAAAGAATGAAGGAAAGAAAGACAGAAGAGGGGGTGTAAAGTCACCTGTAAGCAGAAGGATGAGGAAAGAATTAAGGAAAGAAAGAGAGAAGAGGATGGAAGGAAAGAAGGATGGAGGAGAGGAAAGGGCAGACCCCGGAGAGCAGCTCTACATCGAGTGAGTGGATGGTGAGCGCTCCCACCTACCACAAATAATAATAATAGTAATAATAATAAGTACTTTAATAACCCTGTCTCCAGCCATTTCACTGATCCCCCCTCTCATATACCTCTCCATTCCTACCTTATCCTCAGTCTCCCATTCCTTCTCCCTCAACTCCCTATTCCAAATGAGGAGGATGGTGGACCGTAGGAGAAAGGGAACTTCTGGTTTCCTGTCCAGGCAGCTGGCTGGTATTTATGTGGCAGCTGGTTGGTATTAATTTGGCTTTCTTCTCCCCCCCTGCTCCCTCTCTGTAGGCGGTTTCCATGGCTCAGTCAACTCACACACCTGAAAATATACTACACATTAGTTCTTTCCTTTCAAACCTTGATTAACAAAAGTAGCTTGTTGGCAGCAAGAACATTATCATCTGGAGACAACATGAGTTAAATAACTTGGCAATACCAAATGCAAGATGTTTTCAATAATAATTCATCCATCCATCCATCATCCAATCCTACATTGCCCCATGTGGAGCATAGGAGCCCGGGGCTAGGTAATTAGTCCCGACAATTATGATGAGAGTGACCAGCCTCACTCATCCCTGAGTGGCATTACATAAGCAATCAACCCCAACCACCCCTTGGATATAAACCTTCACCAGCTCAATCCAATTGGAACATCACAATTACCCACTAAGTCACCAGGCGCCAAAATTTGGTTATATGGTTACAACCCAGCATAGTAAATGGTTTCCTGGTGCACAGGAAACCATTTGACTTGTCACTCAGTGTAGTCACCCACAGGCTGAAGGAAGGGGAAAGAATGAAGGAAAGAAAGACAGAAGAGGGAATGTAAAGTCACCCGTAGGCAGAAGGACAAGGAAAGAATGAAGGAAAGAAAGACAGAAGAGAATAGAAGGAAAGAAGGATGGAGGAGAGGAAAGGGCAGACACCCGAGAACAGCGCTACATCGAGTGAGTGGATGGTGAGCACCCCCACCTACCACAAATAATAATAATAGTAATAATAATAACTACTTTAAGAATAACGAGAACTACTCTAAGTCTCAATGGCATGCCTAATGGGCCACATCCCCACACATCATTCAAGCCCCTGAAATCCTGATACCACAACACAGGCATAACTATCCACACACATGCATTTCATAAAAACCATCCAATAATCCATCCAACTTTTCAAGTTAAATAAGTGCTGTCAACCCTCATCATGTACTCCCGCATACAAATGTCATCCAATCATCATCTATCTGCTCAGCAAAAAATCAAACACACACCAAAATGAGATACTGGTCTCTGGTTTGAATAAATCTACACTACCTGTCTACCTATAGCAGGACGCCTTAATCCTGTAAGGGGTGGCCACAAACAAATTGCCTCCAAGTCACCCTGTCTCCTGCCATTTCACTGATCCCCCCCTCTCATATACCTCTCCATTCCTACCTTATCCTCAGTCTCCCCTTTCTTCTCCCTCAACTCTCTATGCCAAATGAGGAGGATGGTGGACCGTAGGAGAAAGGGAACTTCTGGTTTCCTGTCCAGGCAGCTGGCTGGTATTAACGTGGCAGCTGGTTGGTATTAATTTGGCTTTCTTCTCCCCCCCTGCTCCCTCTCTGTAGGCGGTTTCCATGGCTCAGTCAACTCACGCACCTGAAAATATACTATACATTAGTTCTTCCCTTTCAAACCTTGATTAACAAAAGTAGCTTGTTGGCAGCAAGAACATTATCATCTGGAGACAACATGAGTTAAATAACTTGGCAATACCAAATGCAAGATGTTTTTAATAATAATTCATCCATCTACCCATCATCCAATCCTACATTGCCCCATGTGGAGCATAGGAGCCCAGGGCTAGGCAACTGGTCCCGACATTTAAGATGAGAGTGACCAGCCTCACTCATTCCTGAGTGGCATTACATAAGCAATCAACCCCAACCACCCCTTGGATATAAACCTTCACCAGCTCAATCCAATTGGAACATCACAATTACCCACTAACCCACCAGGCGCCAAAATCTGGTTATATGGTTACAACCCAGTATAGTAAATGGTTTCCTGATATAGATATAATTTCCATCAGTAACCTTCAGAATGACACCAAGGTGTAATGTACAAAATAATTCGCTATGGAAAAGGTGTTAGGAAATCTCAAGTCACATATAATATGGCCCAAAAGCTTATGACATCTAACCTTCAATCCGATGACCTAACAGTAATGAGGGGGATATGAAGACTAAAGCTCACCCTTTCAACTAGGAAAGGTTGCTTCCTAAATGAATAAAATTGCTTGTCGGTATCCACACTATAATGAACCCCTTCAATACGATGTCTACTAGATTTAATTATTGCAACTACCACGAGATTTTATTCAACTTATGACATCTCAAAACTCTTCACCTTAAGTGGAACTGCCGAGACAGACAAAGAAAGAGACAGACGGAAGCAGAGACTAACAGAGAGACAGAGGCACAGGCAGAGGAAGATTTAGAGAGAGAGAGATTGGATCAGTTGCAAGGACAGGGAAAACTGAGGAGAGGAAATCAGGTAAGGAGAAGGGTAGAAAGACCGAGAGAGAGACTGAGACAGAAAGAAGGAGGCAGAGACAGAGAACATGATGCAGAGGTGAGTGCATGCAACTGAATGAGGTAAACGTGAGAGGATGCGGGGTTTGGAAGTGGAGGAAATGGAACGATTCTTTCAGTCCAAAATGGAAGAGGCTGAAAGAGTGGGCACATATTCATTCACGCAAACACTGATACAAGCACTGATCAGCGCATGCACGCACACTAATACACGCAGGCACTAATAGGCACTGATACACTATCTATCTCTCCATCTATATACCTAGGCTGCTTCACCCAAAGAAAGGGAGGTAGCCGAGACAGGACGACACACTCCCCATTTACTCATCCATTCAAAGACGTTCATTCGCATCTTAGCCCCAAAGGGGAGAAAGGACAGATCCTCACCGCACCACACTGCACAAGGGTCAACTGCGCAATGCAATCAGTGACATCCGCAGCAGGGCCCGACAGCAGAGCTGCTTTACCCCTGCCACATCATAACAGACTCATCCCCTTACCTGCACCTGACCTGAAATAGCTGATCAGACCAAATGGGGGAGAATATCCCCTCAGGGCTGCGTCATCACTTATTCATTCACAATTTCTCTCCACCCATTTCTGTCACGCACAGCCACTCTTCCTTGCTCAACAGACGTCCCTTTTGCATCTAGCGCTCTCTTCACACTGTCCATCCATCCTATTTGTGGTCTTCCTGTCAGCCTTACACCTCTCACATCAGATCTAGTTATCTTTTTCACCAATCGCTCATTATCCATTCTCTCCATATGCCCAAACCATCGCAACACCCTCTGCTCAACTCTACCAGCCATCTCCCGAACAACTCCAGTTCTCCTTCGCACTTCATCATTCCACACTCGATCCATACGCGTCACTCCACACATACTCCTCAGACACCTCATCTCCATTACATTCAAACTTTTCCTCTCTGCTACACCCATATTCCATGTTTCAGCCCCATACAATGCAGTCGGTACCACAACACCCTCATACAGCCTTCTCTTTACATCCATTCTAAGCGAACGACATCTAAACACTTTTTTCATTCCTCCCAGCACCTTTCCTACTTCATTTATTCTAAACTTCACTTCTGCATCTATTCTTCCATCCATAGAAACATGTGACCCTAGATATTTAAAACACTCTACCTCCTCAAGCAAAACTCGCCATTCAAAACTATATTCATCCCCCTACCATCTACCAACCTCGTACACTTCATCACTTTACTCTTATTCCCATTTACTTTCAATTTCCTCCTTTCACACACCCTTCCAAACTCCTCTACCAACTGTCTCAATCTCTCCTCTGAATCAGCCACCAGTGCAGTATCATCTGCAAAGAGCAGCTGCTTCAGATTCCACTCTCCACCATCAACATTCACCAGACTAAGACCTCCACCTAAAACTCTTGCATTCACCTCCCTTACAACACCATCCATGTAAATATTAAACAACCAAGGCGACGTCACACATCCCTGTCGCAGCCCCACTCTCACAGGAAACCAATCACTCACAGCATTTCCCACTCTTATACACGCTCTACTATTTACATAAAAACTTTTCACCCCTTTTAGTAACCTACCATCAAGTCCATACAATCTTAAAACAGTCCACAAAGCCTCCCTATCAATTCTATCATACGCTTTCTCTAAATCCATAAATGCCCAAAACACATCCTTACCTTTCGCTAAATACTTTTCACACACTTGTCTCACAGCAAACACCTCATCAACGCATCCCCTCCCTCTCCTAAAGCCACACTGCTCATCACCAATCACTCCCTCTGTACCCTCTCTAACTCTCATAATTAACACTCTACCATACACCTTACCTACAACACTCAACAGACTTATACCCCTAAAGCTAGTACATTCATACTTATCACCCTTGCCTTTATACAACGATTGACCATTTGAAGGAAAGGTATTAATTCATAATTGACTTAGTAATGATTCAACTGTAACAACTTTAGAGTAAGGGTTATACGTAAATGAGGACTATAGATTTTTCTTTATAATTTAACCCCATGTTTTTGTCCTTTTGCCATTTATTTCACATAGCTTAGTGGCAGAATGAAACAATGCTATACATCCTTAACATGGCAAGCATAATATTCTAGTGCTAATCTGTTGTTGTAACTAAGCATTCAAAATGGAGAAATGGTAATTTTTGACCAAGTTAAAGTGAAATATTTTGGCTCCCCGTAATCACATGGGATACAGTATGAACTCATCCAGAAACTGCAAGATACCTACAAATATATGGCTCACTCCAAAATAGCCTCTGCTATTGTAATTTGACTATGTGATTGCCTAAGACATTTTGTAGTGCCTCAGAGCATCATCAGATGTTAAAATCTACTTGTTTGATGTGTATTTTGAGGTGCTTAACCCCTACAATTTGATGGCATGTATTAAATATGTTTATGCTGTCTTTGGATGATTTTATCCACCATAGGATAATATTTTCAAACTGCCTTCATTAACCCCATCACTACCACAAAACATTCTGAAAAGTTGTCTAAATCATCTGTTGATTGCAAGCAAACCATAAAAGATGTCACCATTATGAAAAAGATAACAGCACTACCAAACCCACAAATAATGAACCTACCAATATGGAGGACCAGCTGTATGACAGAGAAGCACAGACTCTTTTGTGATGAACACTGATTACTGAAGAACTGACCTGACATAAGGCCGTGTCATGACAACAACAGTTTTGACCCAGAAAGTGGGATGAACCAGGTACAGCCCCTGCAGGTTTTTGCGCAGGCGACGGTCAATCATCTGGTAACACCTCTGGCAACAACAATAACAAGAATGATAATAATAATAATAAAAATAATTATAATAATAATAATAATAATGAAAATGATGATAATAATAATAATAATAATACTGATAATAATAATAGTAATAATAATAATATTTTAATAATAATCATCATTGAACTCTGTGACGAGATGCTTAAGTGGTCACAAACAAATCGCCTCCATTTCATCCTGTTCTCTACCATCAAGCTTCCCTCTCTCCAACTCACATCCTCACACATGTAACTCTCCACTTCGTCCCACCATCTCATCCCAGTTTCCCTTTTCTCCTCTCCCTCTCCAACTCACACACACTCACCTAGTCAGTCTCTCATTCTCCTTTTTTTCTTAACATGGCCACACCATTTCCAGATACTTATAATGCTTTCCAGCACATCCAAATCAACATGACAATGCTACTTAAAGTCAACAGTAGTCTCTCTCTCTCTCTCTCTTATGTCACATATTTCTCTCAAATATATCACTTCCACTCCTCTCACACTTGACTTGTTTCCTCAGACTATTAAAAGGCATTGATATACTGTATTGTAGAGGTTAATAATTTATCTGTGTCTATCTAGGTATCTGCAACTAAATGCCTTGGTCCCAGAATGGGCTGCTACTGTTTAATCATCCACATGTCACTGTATCCTCCCCCATCAGCCTGCCCTCTCTCCAGTTCACACCACTGTTATTCAAAGAAACTTGGTTTGTTGTACAGTCTGTAACTTCTTCACCTATAAACAGTTAGCTATAATTGATAAGTGTCATGTGCACTGTCAGTAAAATATTGCTCACCCTTGTGGAATCGATGTGGAGAGGTTGCACTAAAACAACTAGTCAAAGTTCAGAACAATGATGTTGGAATTATTAGTAACCCTGCTATTATAAATAAACTGCCTCTCCTACATGTAAGAAGGAATGTTGCATCCCATGCATTATTTTACAGGAACTTTTATGGCAAATGCTCAGATGAAGTTGCATCCATTGTGCCAGCTCTCCATGCCTTCCGTCATGCTACACAGGCATCTGGTAGCGCGCATGACTGGAACGTCACACTGCCATGTTGTAGAACTTCTGCCTATCAGAATTCATCCATTTCCTGAACTGCATGTCTCTGGAACTCGCTTCCCTGGAGTTGTTTCCCCCCAGACTTCAACCTACAGCCGTTCAAGTCCAACTGTTACAGATATTTTATGAATGGGGGACACCAGTAGTCTGGCATATGGATTGGTTTTTTTGGTTATTTACTTGTTTTTCCTTCCTCTGTTCTTTAGTTAAATCTATCTATCTATCTATCTATAGCCTGACGCCCTAATCCCGTTTGGGGTGGCCGTAGACAAAATGCCTCCAAGTTGCTCTGTCACCCACCATTTGACTACCCTCCTCCCAACTCACTCCTCCCCTCCCTCATATATCTCTTAACTCCATCCCTCCACCTCATCCTCGGTCTACACCTCCCTCTCCCTCCCTCCACCTCACCTACATACATCCTCTTAGTCAGTCTTTCATTCTCCATTCTCTCCACATGTCCAAACCACCTCAGTGTATTTCTCCTAATCTTCTCAACCACATCCACATCCACCCCACAACGTTCCTTCACTTCTTCATTCGTCAACCTGTCCCACCATGTCAGTTCACATGCTCCTCTCAAGTAACTCATTTCCTCTGCTGTCACTCTTGACTTCTTCCCTTCTTGCAAGGTCCAAGCCTCGCTTCCATACGTCAGGGTAGGGATCACAATACTATCATGCAGTGACTTCTTAACTTCCATACTCACCTCCCTATTTCTCATCACTGCTTTCAGTGAACCAACAACCTTCCTTCCCTGCTGTACCCTTTCAAGCACTTCACCCTCCAAACCTCCATCCTTACTCATCACACTACCCAAGTACTTAAACGTACTCACATATATATATATTCCTCACCATATAACCTTGCTATATATATGACTAACTTCACCTCTCTCAGTCCTTCCTTCCATCTCATCCTCAGCCTCTTCCCTACATTCACCTTTAGGTTCCGTTTCTGCTAGTCACTCTCTTCTCCATTCCACCAAATGGCCAGACCTTCCCCTTCGTCATAATCACTTTCCATCACATGATACATTGCATAATAATTACCTTAAGCCATGCAAAGGAAGGTACATGTTGCCTCGTGTTGTGGCCCGTGTAGATAGATTAGTATGTAGTCCTCTGCAATTAACTGGTCTAGTGGCCACTCCAACACACTACCCTACCTTGTACCTCTAAGTTTCATATACCCCATTTGTGCCATGTACATGTATTAGGTGGTCCATCATGGAGACATGACACAGTCCTTGTCTGTTGCAAACCAACTGTCTACTAATGTGAGGAACAAAGTCATTTTGGCTGCCTCATGAAATTATTAATTAACTGTACAGTCCTTCGCATAATAGAATAAACAGTAAAAGGCATGAAACAGGCTATGGGAAGTCAACAACTTCCCATGGGTATGCACTATATATTCTATAACATGGCTTTCCACAATCCTTGTCTGTCCACCCTGTCATAGTGCTTATTTCATGTTGCTATGGGAAAGCCGCAATACTACACTTCTTTCCTTTTCATAGCATATCTTTATAGGTGACATCATATTCTAAGAATGTTAATTTATCTGATCTACACAACCTCATCATCCTAAAGCCTCCCTGTTCTTCTCCAACTAATTTCTCTGTTCTAGAGTTAAAAGGATATAACTCTGTCTGACTGAGCTGTCCTAACACATACACTTTTCCTATTGCATACTACAGAAGACAAATGCACCCTATGATAAGTTTCACTTATATATTTTCCCCTTAAGACTTTATACAAGTTTCATATACTGTACTTGTATTTCCAATCCTCCGGGACTCTACCTTCCTACCCAGGCCATATAAAAGCACATCTTCCATATAAATCCATATTCCAGCATTAGGCCTACATTATTTTAAAATACAGTAATTTCATTCAAGCTGGAAGAAAACTTACATGAAGAGGTTGTCCATGACATAATCATAGTCTTTGCGTGACCTGTCAGGGAGGAAGCAGGCAGAAAAGACGATGATGGCCTCATTAGCCCCTGGATAGTAACCCCCGTGGCTCAACACTTTCTTGTACGGCTCAATCACCTGCAACATTATCATCACCAGCATCATCATCATCATCATCATCATCATCATCATCCCAACCTCTTTTCCCATACAAGGGTGGGGTGAGGTAGGGTTAAGAGAGCAATAAAAAACACTAATAAACTAGAGGGAGAACTATCTAATTTCTGCCTAGTTAACTAGGCTGCACTCTCATTCACTCACCATTCATGCTCCTGGGATTCTGACTCCACCTTGCAGTCACAATCCTTACAGAGAGAGTGATGGCCTTGGGAGAGGGGGGGAGAACCAACACATCATCCATTTTGGGATGAGATACCCTAGAAAATATGAGTATGAAACGTATTGAAGACGAGGAAAATTTATATAATTAATGCTGAACGTAAGAAAGCTAAAGATAGCGACATACAGTTAACAAATTAGAAAATTGCCAAATTTCGCAACATCAAAAGCAGTGTTTTGGTGATGAGACTTACGGCAGTGTCTGAGGGGCAGGACTCCCATCGGATGGCATGGATTTCTAATTTTGAGCATCCTGTAAGTTTTTTAAAATTTGCCTCCATTTGCTGTGACAGATAATGATGCATTCTAGAAGATGTGGCAGCACATACAAGAGAGTTTGCTGTATATACACAATATATATATATATATATATATATATATATATATATACTCTATTTGTATGTCATCATCATCATCAGCAGCAGCAGCCATTATAAGTCTACTGCTGAACAAAGGCCTTCCCTTACCCTCTCCACGAATTCCTTGACTGAGGCAATCTCTGTCACATTTTCCCTGAAAATATCTTGTTCTCATATCTCCTCCTCCTGTCTGGCCTTTTTCTGCTATGCTTACAATCTGTTGATGTCCAGTCAGTCAGCCTCTTGCTCCATCGGTTATCCCTTATTCTAGCTACATGGTCAGCTCACCTCCATTTCTGTTCTTTTATAACTTCTATAATGTATTAACTTTTGTCTGCTTTCTCTCCCAAGTTGATCTTTTCCTGTCTCATAGAGATATTCCCAACAGACTTTTCCATTGCTTTCTGAGAACGGATTAGTATATTTTCCATTGATTTTATTAGTTTCCAGGTATCACAACCACACATCATAGCTGGAATAATTCATTTGTTATACACTTTTTGTTTCATACATATTGCCAAGCTACTTTTCATAATGTCTTTCTGTTTACCAAAAGCTTTCTCTCCAATTGTAATGCGACTTTTTATTTTGTTATCGTGGTCTATCATTAATTTTAGTATTTGCCCCAAGTAACTGTACTCCTTGACTACTTCAAGAATTTCTTCTGGTATACTGATGATGTTCTTTGGTGTGTGAAGATTACACATTACAGTAGCTTTAGTCCAGTTCATCTTTAGCCCTACTTTGAGACTTTCTCTGTTCGGGTCATTTAACATTTCTTGCAATAAATGTACCATCATGCAATCCCATTTTGCCCATATAAAAAGGAGTCCTGAGGCCCAGGCATAGGCTACCCATTCCTAATATTGATAGGCAATGGTGACCAGCCCCACTTTCCCGTGAGTGGCATTGTGCAAGCAAAGAGCCCCCAACTTCCTCCTCAGATGAAACCCATAGAGGCTCCATCTGGTCACAGTGCCTTAACCCACTAAACCACCAAAAACCATTTGGTTATACAGATATACTGACTGAAAGTATCCAAGCAGATGTTGCTCATAAAGGTGTACAGTACGTACTATGG
The DNA here is from genome assembly GCF_032717465.1 of Coenobita brevimanus. Taxonomy (NCBI): domain Eukaryota; kingdom Metazoa; phylum Arthropoda; class Malacostraca; order Decapoda; family Coenobitidae; genus Coenobita; species Coenobita brevimanus. The sequence goes on along the minus strand of NW_027644746.1, from coordinate 633,786 downwards.
GTGGATGGGGTTTACTGCTCACACAATACCATTCTGGGACAATAGATTGGTCATTCTCACTTCAAAAATCAGGAATTAAGTAGACCAACCCAGGGTCCCTATGTTCCTGGTGGGGCAATAAAAGATTGGATGATGGATAAATGATGATGTACTGACCTTCATGTCAATCCTCCGTTCAATTCCAGATATGACAACTGATCGCCATGACCGTTCCTCACTGGTTTCCTGCACTGCTGTGTACTCAGGTAGTGGCTCTATCCTTGGCTGAGGACCCAGACCTGAATCAAGATAGAAGGTTCTTGTTATCTATTTTTTTTTTTTTTTTTTTTTTTTTTTTTTTGAGAAGGGATGTCTTCATGTTGTGTCACTGATATAACCAGGCAACTCCACTGCCTGATAATGCTAATGCCCCTGAACTCTCATCCTATCCCCTGAAAAGAGGTTGATGGACTGCAGGGGAAGGACAATGTACACCTGCAGTCCACTGGGTTCATGTTTCAGATGAGCATGATGGCACAACAACAGCAGTTTTTTTTTTTTCCCCAAATAAAGCCACTGTAAGTTACAGAAAGATTGAGTGTTAAAGTTCTTTTGTCACCTGTAAAGCTCACTTGCCAATTTCCCTGTTTCGGTAGTAGATGGATGGCTATCATCAACTCGGGAGATACTACCATGAGAGTGGTATGTGATTACAAGCTCTGTAACAAGGCACATAATCATCATTCTCAGGCATGAAACTCTGACAAATTGTTAGAGTCCAGGATGAGACATTTATATTGTTACAAAGCTTACCGAACATCTCTGATATCTTTTTTCAGCAGTTATCAGCAACTGTAGGAAAGTAATTAGCTAGTTTTGGCACTTAATTTAGTTGCCAGTTCATATAAAACATAAGTAATACCATGATCAACCCTGTATGGTATGACGATTCCACGAGAGGAAACATGGCATCATTTTGCTTGTGCATGTACCTTATATATCCTACTGGCTGCATGGAAAAAACTGTGATATTATGGAACTTATCACTGTAGTGCATTTATTTTAGGTGAATAACCAAGGGGACGCATTCCTGCCTAATAACTATAGATTCATGAAATTCATGCAAGGTCACATGCTATAAAACTGCTTCAAAGAAACTTGGATTTTCATACAAAATCCATAATGTCTACCCTAATGAGCAGTTAGCTGTAATTTGCAAGTCATGTGCAGTCTCAGCATAAATAATGCTTTCCCATGTGGAGTGGATGTGGAGATGTTCCACTAAAACAACTGGACAAAATTCAGAGCAAAGCTATAAGAATAATTAATAATCCTGCAATTATAAATTAACTACCTCTCTTACAAGTAAGAGAAAGTATTGCCTCCCTTGAATTATTTTACAGATACTTTTATGGCAAATTCTCAGACAAAGTTGCATCCATTGTGCCACCTCTCCATACATTCCCCTGTGCTACATGGGCATCTGGTAGCACCATGACTTGACTGTCACACTGCCATATTGTAGAACTTCTGCATATCAGAATTCCTTTATTCTCCAAACTACTTCTCTCTGGAACTTGATTCCCCAGATTTTTCCCCAAAACTTCAGCCTTCAGCAGTTTAAGTCAAACTGTTGCAGAGTTTTTATGAATGGAGGATACCTGTAATTTGGTGTATGATATTTTGTTTTGTTTGGTTTTTCCTTCCTCTGTTTGTCTTTTGTTTAGAAAAAAAAAAAAAAAGGACAAGAACCCAGTAAATTGCAGGTTGAAGTTGCCCTTGCATTCAATCATCCTCCTTTCAGGGGATAGGAAGACTGGGAGGGCTTGTATAACTGGGCCGTAGTATCACCCCATTACACTGGTGTCACCTTGTGAAGTCATCCCTATCCAGAACCATGCAACCTTTTGATACAGCCAGGCCAACTGTCAGTCAGCAATACTCACACTCCATGATGGATTTCACCATGGGTGTCTGGAGAGGGGGGCAAGGGGGGGCAGCTGCCCCACCTTAGAATTCCAAAGTGTGTCTGGAACTTTTCCGGACGTCACGTATATTTCCATTCCTTTGAGTTATAGCACATCAGCATATGAATACTTTTCGCCTGCAATTTAAGTACATCTTGATACTATATTTTATAGTGAATTATATGTTCAGTCGGCGCATATATGTATAATTTCTTTTATTTTGCCCCCCCTTACAAAAAATCCTGCAGATGCCCCTGGATTTCACAGTTCATCCAGTGTATCTGTGTCAACACGGGTGAGCACATTGGTGAACGCGCCACATGAAAGCATCTGTGTATCATCTTCATCATTGTCACATAGGTTCTTTTCATGTAACCTTTTGTTGTAACCAAACAGCTCTTAGCAATACTTACATTCCATAATGGATTCCTGCCGTACATCTAGTGTGTCTGCATCATCAATGAACTTGTCTTGTGAAAGCACCTGTGCGTGATTGTCATTATTTCATATAACCCTTTGATATATTCAGACCAGGTGATGACATAATTATGGAGGTATGCAAAATGTAGGAGGACTGCTTGATGTAACAGAATGGGTTAAGGTAAGCCTGTGCCCATGGTCAGACACGATGAAATGGCTGTTAATCCTTTGCCCAGAGTTAACACATAAAGAAAAAGAGAAAAAAAAACTCACGCTCCATGATGGATTCCTCTAGTTCATCCGGTGTGTCTATGTCATCTGGCGTAAGCATATCAGTGAACTCATCATGTGAGAGCATCTGTGCGTCATCGTCGTCGTCGTCATCATCGTCATTGGTGTGTTGGCTGAGGGAGGAGAGGGAGTGTTGGTCGTCCTCCACCGCCACTGTCAGAAGCTCCTCTGTCACTGTCAAACGTTTCTTCCGGGTCACCTCCAAGCTTGACGGACGCTCTGTAGAAGAGATGCTCAAAAATAAGAAACTGGGAGTGAGATTCTTGAACATAACTGTATTTATGATCAAGGCCCTGTTGTAACTGTGATATGTATTCCCAGGAAGGACAAAGAAAGGACAGTACAGTGTCTTCCCATGTCTCTTGTTCTTCCCAGAAAAAGAAATCTTGGTTATGAGAGATATTATCGTAGGTTAATATATATATTTTTTGAGGGAAGAACAAGAAAAGGGCAGTACAGAATCTCTCATATCTCTGGTTCTTCCTGTAAAATACATATAAGTTATAACAGGGAATCGATTGCAAATGTGTTTGAGAATCCCACCTTGGGATTGGATTCATAAATAGACATAGCCCCGTATTCTCTTTGGTTAAGTAGGCCCCCTAGATTTTATCTGTGTGTCTGATATAATGTACCATTGTATCTCTGTTTCTAATATACTGTTGATATATACAGTTAACTTTTGTGGTAGATGGGGGGGACAATCATCCTGTCACTCAGTGTAGGGATGCCCTATGGTCTCTACACTGAGTGACAAGCCTAATGGTTTCCTGTACCCAGGAAACCATTTACCATGTTGGGTGGTAACCTTATAACTGGTTTTTTTGGCCAGGTTAAGTGTCCCCTAGATTCCCTTATCTAAAATCATTTAATCATGGCAAATGTTTTGGAGAGCCTCAGAGGACCCAATACCAGCCAAGGACCCCAACCAAATGGACAGGTTTCATGGCCATGTGGAATGTGAGAGGTGTGAATCAGGACAGCAAGAGGGCGGAAGTGGTGAATGTGTTCAAGAGTGCGAGATATGCCATGATGACACTGTGTGAAACAAAGATGAAAGGGTGTGCAGTGGAGGAGTGGGAGGGTGTAAAGTGTGTGAGGTCGGGCATGAATGGGCGAGGAAGATGCAAGGAAGGAGTTGCTTTGTTGATGAATGAGGTGTGGCAGAATGGAATGAGAGATTACAAATGTGTCACCTTGAGATGTATGTATGTCATGTTCAAGTTTGAGAAGGTGAAAGTGGCTGCCGCTGTGATTCTAGCATATGCACAGTGTGATGACAGGAGTGAGAGAGAGAAAGACAGGTTTTGGAATGAGCTGGATGAAGCAGTGGGAGAAATGCCTAGGAGCTAGAAAGTGATTGTAATGGGCAATATGAATGGAAGAGTAGGCACTGGTCCTGAGGATGACATAATGGGTTGTAATGGAGTACCAGGAGAAATTGATAACGGGAAGCAACTGAAGGATATATGTCAGGAAAGGAGGTCCTGCATTTGTAACTCGTATTTCAAACACAGAGATGCACATAAATATACATGGTATAGAGGGAATGGGGATCAAGTTGAAAGAAGCCTGATTGATTATGTGCTTGTGGAGGTCGATGCTGGGAATGGTTGCTGATACGAAGGCAGTAAGAGGACGATGTGGTCTGTCAGATCATATGATTGTGGTATGCAAGATCAAGCTGAAAGGAGTGAGGTGGACCAGGAGAGAGAGGAGCAGTCAGGGAGAAAGTCTGAAAGTCAAGAATCTGAGGATCAAAGAAATGGATGAATACAGGACCAAAGTAGGGGAGGAGTTAGAATCAGTATATTGGAATGAAATGGATCTGGACAGCCTGTAGAATGCATATAGGGATTGCTTAGTTAGGAATGCTGAAGTGGTGTGTGGTGTGGCAAGAGTAACAACAAAGAAGAAAGGTACGGCATGGTGACGTGAAGAGATTAAGAGAGCGGTGAAGGAAAAGAGAACGAAGTGGCTGGAGTGGTTAAAGGACAGGGGTTCAATTGAAATAAGAACTGAATATATTGAGTGCAAGAAGCACGTAAAGAGACTAGTGAAGAGGAAAAGGAGATAAATGATGATCAAGGAAGAAAAATGAATGCAAATTCCTCTGAAAATAGAAAGTTATACTGGAAAGAGGTGCAGAAATGTAGAAGTGACAGTGGAAAGAAATGTGAAAGAGTGAAGGATGTAAGTGGTAGATTTTTAACCCATGGGGATGAAGTAGGGACAAGATGGAGAAAATATTTTGAAAGCTTGGTGAATACGTATAGAGAGAACAGAGCCACTGTAAACATGATTGGGTTTGAGGATGCGCAGAGGAATGCAGTGATAGGAAACGTGACACTTGCACAGGTGAAGAATGCTGTGAAGTGGCTGAAACATGGGAAAGTAGCTGAGGTGTATGCAGAGATAATTAAGTGTAGTGGAGAGAGCAGAATGAAGTGCTTTTTGGAGATATGTAAGAAGGCATGGATGAGTGAAACTATGCCAGCAGATTGGAAAAAGGCTGTGATTGTACCCCGGTAGTTGAGCAAAGTGGGTACAAGGATTATTGTGGCATAAGTTTATTAAGTGTGGTAGGGAAGGTATTTGGAAGAATTATTATAAAGTAAGAAAGATATCAGAAGTCCTAGTGAGTGGTGAACAGGGTGGCTTTAGGAGTGCCAGAGAATGTGTGGATCAAATATTTGCAGTGAGACAAATAGTGGAGAAGGCTTGTGAGAAGGACTTTAAGGTGTTTATGGCATTCAAGGATCTGGAAAAAGCATACAGCAAAGTAGATAGAGAAGGATTGTGGAAGATTTTGCACATGTATGACGTAGTTGGGAAACTGCTAGGTGCCATCAAGAGTTTTTATGATAGCAATGAAGCATGTGTACGGGTAAATGGGCATCTAAGTGAATGGTTCATGATCGGTGTGGGTGTGTGACAAGGTTGTGTGATGTCCCCATGGTTGTTCAGTATATATATGGATGGGGTGATGAGAGAAGTAAAAACATGAGTAATGGAGAGAGGGATGGCATTGGTACTGAATGGTGATGGATGGAATATCTCAAATTTGTTGTATGCTGATGATGGCGTACTACTTGCGAATACTGGACAAGAACTTAGTAGACTAGTGCAGAGTTTTACAGATGTCTGTGACTGTCGTGCCTTGAAAGTAAATATAGAAAAGAGTAAAGTGATGGTTATTGAGAAAGAAGGGGACTCCCAGTGTGATGTTACAGTGAATGGAGAAAGACTGCAATTGGTGAGAGAGTTCAAGTACATGGGTACAGTGATAGAAAAGAGAGGAAAATGTGCAAAAAAAGTGGAAAGTCAAGAGACACAGGGAAGTAAAGAAGCTGGTGCTATTAAGACCTTGATAACAAACAGAGGCTTGAGTGTTGCAGCTGTGTGAGGCTAACATGAAGAAGTGTTCGTGCCAACTTTAACATATGGATGTGAGAGTATGGTGTGGCATGAAAATGAAAAGTCAAGAGTGAAAGCGGTAGAGACGGGACTGCTGAGGATTGTATGTGGAGTACAGAGAGTGGATAGGATACAAAATAATGATTCGTGAACGATGTGGAGTGAGGAAGTCTGTGGACACCAGAGTCAGAGAGAGTGCACTGAGATGGTATGGTCATATGGAGAGAATGGATAACAATAGAGTGGTGCAAAAGGTATATCTGAGCAAATTTGAAGAAGGGAGGAGGCGAGGTAGGCCAAGGAGAAGGTGGAGGGGTATGGTAGATGAGTGTGTGAGGAAGAAAGGTATGGAAGTCAGTGAGGCTAGGTAAGTGACAAGAGATCGAGCTGGCTTGATGAATGTTGTGAGAAGAAGCTCATGATCAGGGATTTGGCACCCCTTTTTAACGTGACAGCATCCAGAGTGATTATATCGGATACGTTTATGTGAAACTACAGAGTGTGGTGAATGTTTTTAACATATCAGATAGATCCAGGATTCTGGAGGCTTGAATGATGAGTGAATGGAAGCATGGACCATTGTACTGGGCAAATTTGGGATGTCTAGACATTGCTGCTCCTCACCCTGCCCTAGGGTGGGAAAAGAGGTCCGGATGATGCTGACTTTCAGTTATCTGCCATCACAATATACGGCTGAAGGCAGTATCTGGTGCTGCTGGCTCAGCTCTGTTAAAGCAATATCATTCATGGGAAAGTTTTTAGGATAGAGGGTCAACCGGGATAGTAACACAGTATCCTGCTCGACGCTGAATGTCGAGCCGATGGAGGGTATTATGCAATATCTGGTGTTTCACTTTATTTGGCATAGGGCTTGGCTGAATTATGCGGGATAATTGAAAGTTTACTGTACACATTTACAGTCACACTCTTCAGCCAGTCATCTGGAACAACACACTGATATATAATTGAGTTTTTCAAATCAGCAACTAAACCCACTCATATATATCTCCTGAGGCCTTCAGCTTTTCAGCAGTAAATCCAGAAACACCCACCACCTTCCCCAACTGCATATTGCCTATCGCTCTGCTCCCAGTATCAGCATCAATCAAAGTTCAAGGGCCAAACTTTGGATCTGTTGACTCTAAACTTTCCCTGTTCCAGTCAGACTTCTCATTCAGCAAACAGTTATAATGCTCTCTCCAGGGATCTTTAATATCTTCACTGTCTACCATTACCATTTTTTCATCATTCTTCATATACTGCTTACCTATGATATCCCTGTTTTCCTTTTTTGTCTGATTTTCTACCTTAAATGCCATGTTCTTCCTTTTCAGATGAATAATGTTGGCAGTGATGATGATGATGATGATGATGATGATGATGATGGTCCTTTATGTATTATAAGTTGATGGTGATGATGGTGGTGGTGGATCCTTTATGCTTCCTAAGTTTATAGTGATGATGATGACAATGAGAGTGATGATGTTGATGAAGATTCTTTACATATCCTAAGTTGATGATGAGAATAATGATGATCCTTTACCTTTCCTAAGGGTGACCTGGCCGGTTGGGGGTTAGACAACAGCGGTGTAGAGAGAATAATCGTCCTCTGTAGGGGTGACAGGTGGCTGTGAGGTTTCTTCCCTCTCTGCAAGTCGCACTCCCCCACACTCCTCACTGCCAGGCTCCACCAGGTATCGGAGGGTTGTCGGGGAGCTTGGGAAGTCCACTGGGGGTTGACAAGAAGGGAAATTGACAGATAGACTGATGCTTTAGTTTACTGGATGAATAAGTAGATTAGACAGATTGGTAGTTAGAATTATAGACTGTTTTTTACAACTGACTTATATGATCACATGCTTTTATGACTGTAACATTTAGCACATTTTTTTCATTGGTGTTTTTCACTGCTACATTGCCCATTTTTCTCATTATACCTGTATGTTTATTTCCTCACTTATATGATTGCTAGAACACTAAATTCATTAAAAAATCATTTATTATACAATCCATCCACCCATCCATCATCCAATCCTACATTGCCCCTTGAGGAGTGTAGGAGCCCGGGGCTAGGCAGTTGGTCCTGACATTTAAGATGAGAGTGACCAGCCTCACTCATCCCTGAATGGCACTACATGAGCAATCAACCCCAACCATCCCCTGGATATAAACCTTCAATGCTCAACCCCAATCACCCCTTGGATATAAACCTTCACTGGCTCAATCTGATTGGAGTGCAATAATTACCCACAAAACCACCAGGAGCCAAAATTTGGTTATATGGTTACCACCCAGTGTAGTAAATGATTTCCTGGTGTACAGGAAACCATCTGGCTTGTCACTCAGTGTAGAGTCACCCACAGGCAGAAGGAAGAGGAAAGAATGAAGGAAAGAAAGACAGAAGAAGGAGTGTAAAGTTACCCATAAGCAGCAAGACAAGGAAAGAATGAAGGAATGGAAGACAGAAGAGGATGGAAGGAAAGAAGGATGGAGGAGAGGAAAGGGCAGACACCCAACAGCAGCACTACACTGAGTGAGTGGATGGTGAGCATTCCCACCCACTTTCAAAAATGCATCCCATTCATATAATGATGGCATGCTGTTGATAAATAAGTAGACATTTTGTTGACCACAATAACATTCCTCTGTAGGCATAAATTTATAAAACTGCATTTTTCTTTTCTCCATCCAGTTGACACTACATCAAACTCAGTCTGTAACTTGCTTAACATCATACATGTACCATGTCCACTAACAATTACAGAATATATAGAAGAGTATGTATAATGCATGAATATTATAACCTCTTTCATGTTGTCTCTATATCAGAAAGGGTGTACTCAGGGTGTGTGTGAAGTTGAAGGGTGTATTATTATTATTTTTATTATTATTATTATTATTATTCTGTGGTAGGTGGGGGCACTCACCATCCACTCATTCAGTGTAATGCTGCTCGCAGGTGCCAGCCCTTTCCTCTCCTCCTTCCTTCTTTCCATCCTTCCTCTTCTGTCCTTCTTTCTTTCCTCTTCCTTCGGTCTGCGGGTGACTCTACATTGAGTGACAAGCCAAATGATTTCCTGTACACCAGGAAGCCAAATGCTGCACTTGGTGGTAACTATATAACCAGATTATGGCGCCTGTGGTTTAGTTGGTCATTAAGGCACTCCAATCGGATTGAGCCGATGGAAATTTATATCCAAGGGATGGTTGGGGTTTATTGCTCATGTAATGCCACTCAGGGATGAGTGCGACCAGTCACACTCATCATCAATGTCAGGACCAACCTGCCTTGCCCCGGGCTCCTACTCTCCTCGTGGGGCAACACAGGATTAGATGATGGATGGATGGATGGATTATTATTATTATTGTTATTATTACATGATTGGATGATGGATGGATGGATTATTATTATTATTATTATTATTATTATTATTATCATGATAGAGAAGTTAGAAGGAGAGTGGAAGATAAAAATGGTAGATTGATGGTGGAGAGGGGAGAAAAAGTGAGTAGACGGAGAGAACACTTTAAGGAACTGTTAAACATAGAGAATGAAAGTAATGTGAGTATAAGTGGCTTGGGAGTGGCTGGGAGCAGGAGGTAGGTGAGAAGGGAGGAAGAGATCAGTAGGATGGAAGTAGTGGAAGCAATGAAGTAAGTAAAAATGGGGAAAGCTCTAGGAATTGATGAGGTGTGTGGTGAAATGCTAAAGCATGGGGAAGAGATAGTAGTGAAATGGATATGGAAGATGTGAAGATTGGCTTGGTAGGAAGATAGAATCCTAGAGGATTGTAAGTCATGTATAATTTTTCCCCTGTACAAAGGAAAAGGTGAAAAAGAAGTGTGTATCAATCATAGGGGTATTTGTGTAATAGGAACAGTATATGGTAGGATGCTTACTGACAGAGTTAGAGAAATAACAGAGGAATAAGTTGGAGAAGAAGAGGGAGATTTTAGGAAGGGAAGAGGTTGTGTAAATCAGGTACTCATCCTTAGGTCTTTAGTGGAAAAGTTTCTAGAGAAGGGAAAGAAGTTGTATGCAGCCTTCATGGATTTGGAGAAGGTATATGACAGAATGGATAAACATAGCATGTGGAAAATATTAAAAATATACAGTAAAAGTCCTGCAATCTGAATGACAGGGGACTGAGGGTCTTTTGAACACCTTTTTTTTTTTTTTTTTTTTTTTTTGAGAGGGACCTCAGAAAACATTAGAAATATGTACATGATCATTAAATAAACACTTAATATAATATGGGTCATTGTTTTACTCGCTGGAAATGCATAAAGGTGTAGCTGAATAGTTGCAGGCAGTTATTCCAAGTCCAAGAGCAAGTCCAAGCCAGATAAATCCTTTGATAAAGCCCAGACAAAGCCCAGAGAAAAAATCCACTTGATTTACTTAGTTTTCACTCAGTTCACTAAACAGTAACTTACTGTAATTCACTTAATTTTCACTTAATACACTTATATTTATTACTGCATTTAAAATTATCTGCCAGCTCAAAAAATTTGGAGTATTGGGATATTCAGATTATTGGTGGTTGGATTAAAGGACTTTTACTTAATAGAGTAAATGGGAAGCTGCTGAATGCTGTGAAGAATATGTATGAGGGTGCTAAGGCTGCAGTGCGTGTGGATGGTGAACTGAGTGAATTTTTCTATCTGAATGTTGGATTCAAACAGGGATGTGTCATGACTCCATCATTGTTCAATCTGTATATGGATAGGGTTATAAAAGAGATGCAAGGTAGGGCAGTGAATACTGGTGCAGCCCTAATGAGAGAGAGCAGCATTTGGAAACTTCCTGTTCTGTTGTTTGCAGATAATACCGGTACTGTATTGTTAAGAAAAGACAAAGGGGAACTGCAAGGCTTGGTGAAAGAGTTTGGGAAAGCGTATAAGAAATGGAATCTAAAGGTGAACATAGGGAAAAGTAAAGTTATGGTCTTGAAGAGAAATGAAGTCACTGAATGGTCTGTGAGGTTGGATGATGTGGAAATGGAAAATGTGAGTCTGTTTAAGTACAGTACTTGGGTAGTGTGATGAGTAACGGTGGAAGTTTGGAGGATGAAGTGCTTCAAAGGGTACAACAGGGAAGAAAGGTTGCTGGTGCTTTGAAAACGGTGATAAAAAATAGAGAAGTGAGCATGGAAGTAAAAAAGCCGCTCCATGAGAGTATTGTGAAACCTGCTGTAACATATGGTAGCAAAGCTTGTGCCTTGTTGGAAGGACACAAGTCAAGTGTGACAGCAGTGGAAATGAGTTATCTGAGAGGAGCATGTGGAGTTACATGGAGAGACAGACAAATGAGGAAGTGAAGAAGCATTGTGGTGTGGTACACTGGCCATGTGGAAACAATGGAGAGTGAGAGACTAATGAGGAGAGTGTATGTGAGTGAGGTGGAGGAGGGGAGAGGGAGGAGGAGGCCAAGAATACGATGGAGGGATGGAATGGAGAGGTATGTGAGAGGGGTGTGTGAGCTGAAGGGAGGGCAGTGAAATGGCAAGGGACAGGGTGAGGTGGAAGTGATTTGTTTGTGGCTACCCTTTACAGGATCAAGGCGACTGGGAGCTGATAGATAGGAAGATAGTAGTAGTAGTAGTAGTAGTAGTAGTAGTAGTATCAGTATTGTTATTACTATTATTACAGTACAGTAAATGTCCTCTAATACGAATCACATGGAACTGAGGGTCTTTTGATTGTTTTTTTTAGGACTATTAAGAGGGGCCTTTGAAAACATTTCAAATATGTACATGATCTTTAAATAAACACATAAATGATATGAATTATTGTTTTACTCACTGGAAATGCATAGAAGTGTAGATGAATAGATGATGGCACGTATATCCAAGTTCATGGGCAAGTCCAAACCAGATAAATCCTTAGATATAGCCCAGAAGAACTGGAAAAACACCAGAAAAAATAGAAAATTTTTGCCTTGGCAAATTCTGAATATTGGGATTTTCGGATTATTGGTGGTCGGATTGGAGGACTTTTACTGTATTATTAATATTACTATTTTATCTATCCATCTATCTATCTATTGCCAGATGGCTCAATCCCATAAGGGGTGACCACAAACAAATGGCCTCCATGTCGCCCAGTCCCCCGCCATTTCACTGCCCTCCTCCTAGCTCAAAACCTCCTCTCTCATATACCTCTCCACTCCATCTCATCCTCAGCTGCCCCCTCCCTCTCTCCTTCTCCCCTTCACTCACATACACTCTCCTCATTAGTCTCTCTCTCTCCATCCTCTCCACATGGCCAAACCACCCCAGTGTATTTCTCCTAACGCTCTCTATCACATCCACATCCACACCACAGTGCTCTTTTACTTTCTTATTTGTCAGACTCTCTCTCCATGTAACCTCACATGCTCCTCTCAAATAACTCATTTCCATTGCCATCACTCATGACTTGTGTCCTTCCAACAAGGTCCAAGCTTCACTTCCATATGTTAGAGTTGGCATCACAATACAGTACTATCATGCAGGCATTTTTTTTAAATATCATGCTCAGTTCCCTATTTCTTATCGCTGCTTTCAAAGAACCAGCAACCTCTCTTCCTTGCTGCACTTTTCAAGCACTTCATCCTCCAGACTCGCACCCTAACTCATCACACTACCCAAGTACTCGTGCTTAAATGCACTCACATTTTCCATTTCCTCATCATCCTACCTCACTGTACATTCATTGACTTCATTCCTCTTGAAGACCATAAACTTATTCTTTCCTACATTATTATTATGGAGAATGAGAGTACATTCAAGTACTTGGGTAGTGTGATGAGTAAGAATGGAACTTTGGGGGATGAAGTATGTGAAAGGGTACAGCAGGGAAGGAAGGTTGTTGGTAGCCTACACTGAAAGCAGTGATGAGAAATAGGAAGGTGAGTGTGTAAGTTAAGAAGTCACTGCATGATAGTATTGTGATCCCTACCCTGACGTATGGAAGTGAGGTGTGGACCTTGCAAGAGGGAAACAAGTCAAGAGCGAGAGCAGTGGAAATGAGTTACTTGAGAGGAGCATGTGGAGTGACATGGTGGGACAGGCTGACGAATGAAGAAGTGAAGGAACGTTGTGGGGTGGATGTGGATGTGGTTGAGATGATTAGGAGAAATACACTGAGGTGGTTTGGACATGTGGAGAGAATGGAGAGTGAAAGACTGACTAAGAGGGTGTATGTAGGTGAGGTGGAGGGAGGGAGAGGGAGGGGTAGACCGAGGATGAGGTGGAGGGATGGAGTTGAGAGGTACCGGTATATGAGGGAGGGGGGGTGAGTTGGGGGGAGGGTAGTCAAATGGTGGGTGACAGAGCGACTTGGAGGCGTTTTGTCTGCGGCCACCCTTTGCGGAATTAGGGCGTCGGGCTATAGATAGATAGATAGATGATATGGGAGGAAATATTGTACTGAACAGCAGAATTATTATGACTCCTATGCCCACAAACGTCAGCTGTGTTTACAGCCACAGCCCTTGCATCTACTTCTTCCCCATCTGACCACTGTCACTCCACCCCTCACTCACCACTCAGCTGTTTTGTAGAAAATAAAATAAATATGTAGGAATTGCAGGCACAGTAATTTTGTCTGGCAAAACAAACATTTATTCCTGTCAACTAGATTTCTCTTCTTTGCCAGAGCAAATGCAATGACGAGTGAGTGCCCTGGAACACCACGTATCCCCCAGCCTCAAAGAGACCCATGATGATGGCTAAACAGGACCTGGTACTCAATAAGGTTAGTTACACCTGTTTGGTTAGTGTGTTACATCTACTCAACCTCTGATCACTCTTTCAGTCATACTCATAGGTGATACGGTGATGGAAAGTAGTCAGCTAAGGCATTAAAGGAGGTCTAAGGACCAGTCTAAGGTTCTATCTATTTATCTATAGCCCGACACCCAAATCCTGCAAAGGGTGGCCGCAGACAAAATGCCTCCAAGTCGCTCTGTCACCCACCATTTGACTACCCTCCCCCCAACTCACTCTCCCCTCCTTCATATACCTCTCAACTCCATCCCTCCACCTCATCCTTGGTCTACCCCTCCCTCACCCTCCCTCCACCTCACCTACATACACCCTCTTAGTCAGTCTTTCATTCTCCATTCTCTCCACATGTCTAAGGTTGCTGTTGTTATTTTTATGGAGGGGGAAGGGTGTGGGTTCCACTTGGCCTCAAACATAGCCTTATTAAACCCATGTTTTAATTGTCCCGGTATCCCATAAATCATTATCAGATCCACTTTTCATAATTTAACCCCATCGGATAATGGTGGTGTGCTGTACTGGCATTATTCTTAGGCATCAGAGTATTGAATCACCCTGTAGAAACTTGAAGCCTGCTTTTAAATGCAGAACTTGGGGAGGCAGGAGGGAGGGTTGTACCTTACCTGTCACTGGCTCATAGATCGCTGTCTCTGTCTGTCTGTACCTCATAAATGTTCATTTAAAAAAAAGATCAGTATTACTGTCAGGAACTGTGCATTACTTGTCTCTGGCCGACAGATTTCTCTGTTAGGCACGGTGTACTGCGGGTGTGTGATGCTGAGGACAGGAATGAGAATTGCAGATGGATGCTGCAGATGATAAGATGTAAAGTTTTGCAAATGGCTGTACACAACCTGTCTGGGAATACATTACCTGTCTCTAACTGTACCTTACCTGTCTCTGGCTCATAGATCTCTGTGTCAGGTAGGGTGTACTCTGGATGTGTGAGGTTGAGAGGTGTGCCCCTGTGTGCGATGGGGGCCTCCGCTCCACTGAGGGCAAACATCTCCTCCTCCTCCTCCATCGCAGCGCCCACCAGGCGCCCATTCTGCTTGAACACAGCATTAATGTCTGCAGTTCACTGAGATGGTTAACCATGTTGAAAATATGGAGAATGACAGACTGACCAGGAAAGGGAATGTCAGTGAGGCAGAGGGTAGGGGGAGTGGGAGACCATGCATGAGATGAAGGGATGGGGTGGAAAGGTATATGAGAGAGGGGATATGAGTTGGAGAGAGAGAGAGCAGCCTCTTGGCAGAGGACAGGGTGACATGGAGATGATTCATTTGTGATTATGTTTTCCATGATTAAGGTGTCTTGCTATAGGCAGATTGATGGTGAATTGTTTAGCAATGAAGATAGTATTAGCATTAGAATAGTTTAAAAGAAAGAAAAAACCTGTCTGACACTATACTGCTTTACTGTACACAACAAGTTCAAGTGTTGTATAAGAAACTTTAATTTCTTACTCCTTATTTTAATTTTTTACTCTTTATTTTGAATATTTACCAGGAGTAGACTGTAGCACCAGATGAACAGGGTGGCACTTCCGAGGTGGAGGGCAAGCTTGTGCCAGGGAGAGCTGGAGCCCTCATTTCACCAGCCCTCAGGAATTGATCCTTACCATCCCCCTTTGCTGAACATTTTCAGTGCTTTCATTTACACAGAGAGTAGGCCAGCATATTCTCTTAATACCTGTACCTTCAACTGTCTACACCACACTATATGCATGTAAAATATCACACCTCCTATTTCCATTCCCTTTACCAATGGCCACTACATTAACATCAGCAAATGAGGTGATATCTCGGATTGCCACCACCGGCAAGGTAGGGCTGGCAGCACAGGGTCCTCCTGGTTGCCATGAAGCGACTGTACCAGCAGCAACTGTTGCAAATTCTGTTCTTGCTTGTCAGCGGAGAAGAGCAGGTGCAGCCTTATTCTTCGCCAGTGTCCGTGCTTTCGGTACCAATTAGAATTCAGTTCATTTTTTCCTACAGTCCATATCCTCTCTAGCCTTGTTCCTCACAGAACCCCAAATTTCTCCCTCTACCGAATTTCCCCATTTTGTTTTCCTGGTTACCATCTCCTCACAAACTTCTGTAACGAGGGCAGCACCTGTTGTTATACCAAATCTGAATATGCAGTTGACACTGTTTTAAACTTCACCTCAACTAATTTTGATTACTCACTGTATAAACTAAATTATCTAAATATTACCAAATGTGTCTGTGTAGTCTATCACTCCCCCAATGCTTCTTCAGAACCCAGTGTATTTGACTCCATATCCACACAGTTGAGTAACTTTAACTTTGTCCTTAGCACCAAGATTACCATTTTGGGTGATTTTAACGTACTTAATGTTGAATGGTTATTGCATTCTGCCAGGATTGACGATGCTGGTCTAGAGTGCGAGCCGTTTGCAGAATCATTTAATCTCACACAGTTGGTAAAGCAACTAACCAGAATACCAGATAATCCTGGCCATAATGCCCATCTCTTGGATCTGTTCCAGACAAATAATCCAGATCAATACAGGATAGAAGTACTGTCACCACTTGGATCCTCTGACCACAGTCTCATCAAAGCCTCATTAGTCAGCCCCCCCAGACCTCCCTATTCTGAACCTGTCAAGGTGACCCAATGGCACATTGATTATCTTGCTGACATTCCATGGCAGGCTATCTTCTCTAGTGATGTCAATTCTGTCCAGTCCCACATTAATGACTTAATACTGCCTGGTATAGATTTATTCATACCAGGTCAACAGTTAAGTAAAAGATCAAACTCTCCAAAATGGTTTGATAACAACTGTGCCAGAGCAATGGCCCAAAAGTCATTAGCATTTTTTTTTTTTTTTTTTACGTGTCCGACTCTGGGCAGAGGTTCAGGGCCTATTTCTTGGGGGCAGTGGCCTATCCCAAGGCCCAGTAGTCCTCCTACACCTCCACATGTCACCACTTTGGCACTAACACCCACTGTCCATATTGAATACATGCTAGGGCTGTCTCATACAGGACTGGTGTACTGGTATTAGCGGGGGTACTTCTATGACATGTCGGCGGGTCATCTGGTAGATCAGGAAAGTCTGCTTTTTAGGAAATTCAAATCCTTAAACTGTTCCCTGCCCCAGCCGGGATTCAATCCTGGGTCCATCAGGACTGCAAGCCGCCTCTCTACCGATTCAGCCACCGCATATAACTCTTACGTGTACGAAAAGTGTTAAGGATATGTATGATAAAAATGGTTTAATATATGGGACAGTACAAGTTTGACTCATTCCTGTGAAGATACAATTAGGTAAGAACACACACACACACACACACACACACACACACACACACACACACACACACACACACACACACACAATGTATACATTATCATTACCTCAGTGCAGTCTGTATCATTAAAGTCTTACCTGCATGGGGAACCTGAGAGGGTCTCGAACAGACTGCTGGTAGGAGTAAATAGGAGGTGGGATGGATGTGTGATCTGAGAGGGGAGACTGGTTGGCAAGGGTACCACTGCTGCTGCTGCCACCTTCAGACAAGTCCATGCTCTCTTCACTGCCTGGCTCTCCTGCACCCTCACCCTCCCACCTGAAGAAACGTGAAGCTGTAAGAGTTACTCCCCTCTTTGGAGTGTAGGGATTCAAGACCATGTTATCATAGTCCAAAATATTTAGAGACAGGAGAGAGTAAATGGTAATAGTCAATCCCATGTTGCCCCCTTTAGAATGTATGGGTCTGAGTCTTGGCTACCTTTTTGTATTGTATGATATTGATTACAAAGACATCGACATGCTTGCATTCATCGGCTTCGGTCGCCTAATGACAACTCTAGACACTACTTGATCTCATGCAGCCACTTTGTTGTATGCTTTTTCCAGATCCATGAAAGCCATAAACACCTTATGGTCCTTCTCACAAGTTTTCTTTGTTATCTGTCTCACTGCAAATATTTGATCCACACATCCTCTGCCACTCCTAAAGCCACCCTGTTTATCACTTACTAGGACTTCTGATTTCTCTCTTACTTTCTCTGTAATAATTCTTCCATACACCTTCCCTACCACACTCAGTGAACTTATGCCATGATAATTCATGCACTCACTTCACTCACTGTTATTTTTCAGGGGTACAATCACAGCCATTTTCCACTCTGCAGGCACAGTTTCACTCATCCATGCCTTCTTATATATCTCCAACAAGCATTTAATTCCTCTCTCACCACTACACTTAATCATCTCTGCATACACGTCATCAACCCCAGCTGCTTTCCCATTTTTCAGCCGCTTCACAGCACTCTTCACCTGTGCGAGTGTCACGTCTCCTGGCACTGCATTCCTTCTCTGCACACCCCTAAAACCAATCATGTTCACAGCCACTCTGCTCCCTCTATTCCCATTTATCAGGCTTTCAAAATATTCTTTCCATCTGGTCCTTGCTTCATCCCCATGGGTTAATAATCTACCACCTACATCCTTCACACCATCACATTGTCTTTCTTTTTTTCACTTCTACATTCCTGCATCGTTCCAGAAGGAGAGTTAATGAGACAAAAAGCCTTTGACTCCACCTTGTTGAGAAGAGTGTATGTGAGGAGCCTCCCCACACAAGAGAGTTATACTCTACACAGGGGCGAATAAAACATTGTGTGTGTGTGTGTGTGTGTGTGTGTGTGTGTGTAATACTCACACGTGTGGCCGCTACTCACGTGTCGTTCATCTTCACCTAGAAAGAAAAAAAAGAACAGGTTAGAAATAACTCTCTAAGTACAAACTCATTATGAGATCTGGCTATAGATAGATGGATAGACAATTTTTTGTTGTTTCCTTTTTGTCATTTTTTTGCTTACCTTTTGGGGTTCTCTTTTTATCAACTTTATTTTTCCCTTTTCCATTTTTCTTGTCTGTCTATTTTGTTTAATTTTCTCTATAAAGGCTCCAACATGCTTGCATGAGTCAGACTTAGTCACTTAATTACGGCTGTCTGTGCTGCTCAGTCCCTGGCAGCCTCCCTATTCAGTCCTTTATCCCAGAGGTCACACTCTATGACCTCATCCCAGGTCTTTTTTTGGTCTGCCTTTCACAACCCTACCCCCATCGTTCATACTTGTCACTTTCTACACCCAGTTGTCATCCCCCATCCTCTCCAGATACCCAGACCATCTCAGTATACCCCTCCTCACCACAACACCAATACACCTTTTATGTTTTCTCTTTATTTCGTATCATATATTTTTTTCTCAATTTTCTTCATTTGTCTTATAATAATTTAGCATTGGTTAAGAAGAGGTACATGATTGGATAATAAGGTGAAAGTCTTAGTGTTTTCTTGGTGGTAGGTAGGGGCACCCATCATCCACTCACTCATTGCAGGGATGCCTTATGGTCTCTAAACTGAGTGACAAGCCAAATGGTTTCATGTTCAGAGGAAACCATTTACTGCACTGGGTGGTAACCATATAATCAGGATTTTTGGCCAGGTTAAATGTCCTTCAGATTCCCCTATCTAAAATCACTTAATCATGGCAAATGTTTCAGAGAGCCTTAGTGGGCCCAATACCTGCCCAGGACCCCAACCAAATGAGTAGATTCGCGTGGCCATGTGGAATGTGAGAGGTGTGAATGAGGAGAGCAACAGGGTGGAAGTGGCGAATGTGTTCAGGAGTGCAAGATATTCCTTGATGGCACTGTGTGAAACAAAAATGAAAGGATGTGAGCTGGAGGAGTGGGAGGGTGTGAAATAAGTAAGATCGGGCATGAATGGGTAAGGAAGATGCAGGGAAGGAGTTGCTTTTTTGATGAATGAAATGTGGCAGAACTGAATAAGAGATTACAAATGTGTCAGCTGGAGATCTATGTATGTCAACTTCAAGTTTCAGTAGGTGAAAGTGGCAGTAATTGTAGCTTATGCACCGTGTGATGACGAGTGAGAGAGAGAAAGACAGATTTTGGGATGAGCTGGGTGAAGCAATGGGAGAAATGCCCAGGAGCTATAAAGTGATCGTAACGGGCGATATGAATAGATGGAACGGGGATCATGTTGAAAGGAGCCTGATTGATTGCGTGCTCGTGGAGAGGTCGATGATGGGAATGGTTGATGATACGAGGGTAGCGAGAGGACGATGTGGAGTTTCTGTCAGATCATATGACAGTGGTGTGCAAGATCAAGCTGAAACAAGTGAGGTGGACCAGGTGAGAGAGGAGCAGTCAGGGAGAAAGACTGAAAGTCGAGACGCTGAGGATCAAAGAAATGGCAGATGAATACAGGACCAAAGTAGGGGAGGAGTTAGAATAAGTGACTTGGAATGAAATGGATCTAGACAGCTTGTGGAATGCATATAAGGATTGCATTGTTAGGAATGCAAGGATCTAGACAGCTTGTGGAATGCATATAGGGATTGCATAGTTAGGAATGCAAAAGCAGTGTGTGGTGTGGCAAGGGTAACAAACAAACAAGAAAGGTATGGCGTGGTGGTTTGAAAAGGTTAAGAGAGCAGTGGAGGAAAAGAGGAAGAAGTGGCTAGAGAGGTTACAGAACAGGAGTTCAGTTGAAATAAGAACTGAATATATTGAGAGAAGAAGCACATAAAGAGACAAGTGAAGAGGAAAAAGGAGAAGGTAAATGATGACCTAAGAAGAAAAATGAATGAAAATTACTCTGAAAATAGGAAGTTATTCTGGAAAGAGGTGCAGAAATGTAGAAGTGACAGCGGAAAGAAATGTCAAAGTGTGAAGGACGTAAGTGGTATATTATTGACCCATTGGGATGAAGTAAGGACCAGGAGGGAAGAGTATTTGGTAAGTCTGATGAATGTGAATGGAGAAAGCAAAGCGACAATTAACATGACTGGTTTTGGGGGTGTACAGAGAAGGAATGCAGTGCCAGGAAACGTTGCACTTGCAAAGGTGAAGAACGCTGTGAAGTAGCTGAAAAATGGGAAAGCAGTTGGAGTTGATGAGGTGTATACAGAGATGAAAAAGTGTAGTGAAGAGAGCAGAATGAAGTGCTTGTTGGGGATATGTAAGAAGGCATGGATGAGTGAAACTGTGCCAGCAGAGTGGAAAAAAGCAGTTATTGTACCCCTGTACAAAAGTGAAGGTGAGTGAAGTGAGTGCAAGAATTTTTGTGGCATAAGTTATTGAGTGTTGTAGGGGAGGTATATGGAAGAATTATTGTAGAGAAAGTAAGAGAGAGTTGTCAGAAGTCCTAGTGAGTGATGAACAGGGTGGCTTTAGGAGTGGCAGAGGATGTGTGGATCAAATATTTTCAGTGAGACAGATAGTGGAGAAGGCTTGTGAGAAGGACTATAAGGTGTTTATGGCATTTATGGATCTGGAAAAAGCATTCAACAAAGAAGACAGAGAAGGACTGTGGAAGGTTTTGCGCATGTGCGGTGTAGATGGTAAGCTGCTAGGTGCCGTCACGAGTTTTAATGAAGGTAGTGAAGCATGTGTAAGGGTAAATGGGCATCGAAGTGGATGGTTCACAATCGGTGTGGGCATGCAACAAGGTTGTGTGATGTCCCCATGACTGTTAAATATATATATGGATGAGGTGATGAGAGAAGTAAAAACACGAGTAATGGAAAGAGGGACTGTGGTGGTAGTGAATGGTGATGGATGGAATATCTCAAATTTGTTGTATGCTGATGATGCAGTGCTACTTCCAAACCCCGGACAAGAGCTTGGTAGTCTAATTCAGAATTGTGCTGATGTCTGTGAGTGTCGTGCCTTGAGGGTAAATGTAGAAAGGAGTAAAGTGATAGTCTCCCAGTGTGATGTTACAGTGAATGGAGAGAGACTGGAATTGGTGAGAGAGTTCAAATACCTGGGTACAGTGATAGAAAAGAGAGGAAAATCTGCTGAATTGGAAAGTAGTGGGACACAAGGAAGGAAAGTAGCTGGTGCAATGAAGGCCTTGACGTGAAACAGAGGCTTGAGTGCTGCAGCTGAGTGATGCATACATGAAGGAGTGTTAGTGCCAACTTTAACATATGGATGTGAGAGTACGGTGTGGCATGAAAATGAAAAGTCAAGAGTGACAGCAGTAGAGATGTGACTGCTGAGGAATGTATGTGGAGTAAAGAGACTGGACAGGATATGAAATAATGTGATTTGTGAAAGGTGCGGAGTGAGGAAGTCTGTGGACACCAGAATCGAAGAGAGTGTACCGAGATGGTATGGTCATCTGGAAAGAATGGATAACCACAGGGTGGTGAAAAAGATATATCTGAGCAAATTTGAAGAAAGGAGGAGGCGAGGTAGGCCAAGGAGAAGGTGGAGGGATATGGTGGATGATGAGTGTGTGAGGAAGAGAGATATGGAAGTCAGTGAGGCTAGGGAACTGACAAGAGACTGAGCTGGCTAGATGAATGTTGTGAGAAGTGCATGATCAGGGATTTGGCACCACTTTTTAATGTGACAGCGTCTGGATTGACTCTTTGGATACGTTTATGTGAAGCTACAGAATGTGTTGAATGGTTTTGGCGTGTCAGATAGAGCCAGAATTCCGGAGGCTTGAACAATGAGTGAATGGAAGCGTGGCCCGTTGGGTTGGGCAAATGTAGGTTCTCTGGACGTTGTTACTCCTCATCCTGCCCCAGGGTTGGAAAGGGGGTCCAAATGATGATGATGATGATGATGATGATGATGACGATTGTTATTACTGTTATTATAATATCCCTACGCGACCCCTCACCAACCACTCACTCAATGTAGTGCTGCTTTGGTGTCTGCACTTTCCTCTCTTCCTTCTTTCTTCTTCTTTCATTATTTCCTTCATTCTTTCCTCTTCCTTCTCCCTATAGGTGACTCTGCACTGAGTGACAAGCCAAATGGTTTCCTTTACACCTGGAAACCATTTACTATGCTGGGTGGTAACCATATAACCAAATTATGGCACCTGGTGGTTTAGTGGGTAATTAAGGTGCTCCAATCAGATTGAGCCGGTGCATGTTTATATCCAAGGAATGATTAGGGTTTATTGTTGGGGTTTATTGCCACTCAAGGATGTGAGGCTGGTCACTCTCATCTTAAATGCCAGGACCAGCTTGCCTAGCCCCTGGCTCCTACATTTCTCGTGGGGTGACATTGGATTGGTTGATGGATGAATAGATGGATTGTTATTATAAATTTTATTTTTGTTACTACTTCTGCTACTATTACTACTGCTAATATTTTTTTTCACTTAAGATCACCTCCATCCATATTTTATATTATAGTGTGAAGATCAGTACCAATCTTCATAATACAAGGCCCCATTTGGAGTTGTAATGTGAAGTACCGGTACTACTGCTACTACTGCTGTTACTATTACTACTACTACTACTACTATACTACAATTGTTATTGGCACCATAACAATTTTCATACTACAGACGAATCTCATACATGATAATACCGTACATGAGAGTGAGAGAGAGAGAGAGAGAGAGAGAGAGAGAGAGAGAAAGAGAGTTTAATATACATATCCCAGGCCTGTTATTTTCTTGAACTGAATAACTTTTCCAGGATGAAAGGCCTCATCAACTCTGCTTAATTTTTACAGTAAAATATTCATGGGTCCAGAAAGATGACGGTAATATTTGGAGAGAGAAAAAGGGGTTGTGGGGTGGTGGTGATTATGATGACGTTGATGATGGTAACAATTATTATAAAGCTGCTGCAGCTGCTGGTGATGATGATGATAATGATGATGGTAATGATGATAATGATCCTTCTGCCACTGCCGCTGCTGCTGCTGTTGTTGTTGTTGCTGCTGCTGATGATGATGATGGTTGAACAGTAACATTAGGAGTGACACTAAAGAAAGGAACAAGGAATGATGAGGAACATGAAGAGAGACCTAGCAATGACTCGAAGAGACTGGAGGAGGGATTGGAGAGGGAAGAGAGGAGGGGAAGAAAGAACAGAGGAGGAGGGAAAAGGGAGGGGACTCGAGAAAGAAGAATAGGATGAATGATGAGAAATGTGAGGGGAGGAGAGACTAAAGGGAAGGAAGAGAGAAAGGGTAGAAAGAGAGGAGGGGGAGGAAGAGAGGAGTGACAGGAGGAAAAGAGGGAAAGGTAGATAAGGAGGGGAAAGAGAGAAAGGAAGCAAGTGAGAACAGGAAGAAAGAGAGGAGAGAAACAAGTGAGAAGAGGAAGAGAGGAGGGAAGCAATAGAACAGGGGGAGGATGAGAGGATAGATGGGGAAGGAAGGGAGAGAGGAGGGAGAGGAAGAAAGGATTGAGTGAGAGAGGAGGAAATGAAGAAGGAGAGGAAGAGAGAAAATAAGAAGAGTGTAGGAGAGGAAGATGTGAGATGGATGAAAAAGAGAGAAACGAGAGGAAAAGAGTGGGAGAGGAAAAAAGAAGTGTGAGGAAGAAACTGGCAGAAGAGGAGAGGTGTGGAAGATGAGAGACTCAGGCTAGGAGGAATAGAGAAGGGGGACGACGAGAGGAGAGGAATTGAGAAAGAGAAGGGGTAGGGAGCGAGCTGAGGGAGGAAAAGGGTTAAGAAGGGAAGAGACGAGGAAATGAATGGATCAGAGGTAGAGGTGAGGAAGAGAAGAAAGAGGGGTGGCACGAAGAGATACGAGGGCAAGGGGGAAAGGAATGAATGGAAGAGATAGCGAAGGAAAATCGAAAGGAGGGGGATGGAGAGGTGATAGAGGGAGGGAGCGCACAGGAATGGAGGGAGGGAGGGAGAGAACAGGGATGGAGGGAGGGAGGGAGAGAACAGGGATGGAGGAGAGGAGAGAGGAAGATAAGAGAAATGGTGGGAAGAAAGAAGGGAGAGAACGGAGCGGGGATATAAAGGGAGGACGGGAGAGAGGAGAGAAAATAAGAATGGAGAGAAGATAAGAAAACAGACAGAAGGAAAGGAGGAAAGACTAAAGGGGAGAGAGAGGAGAGGCAGGATAATGGTGGGAAAGTTGAAAACAGGAAACATGAAAAGGAGAGGAGATAGAAGGAAGTAGAGACAGAAACCGCAGAGAGAGAGAGAGAGAGAGAGAGAACTAAAGGACACGTATTGTTGACACCCAGACCCGGTACACAACACTGTACCCAGTCCGCGGTGCAACACACACACACACACACACACACACACACACACACACACACACACACACACACACACACACACACACACACACTGTAAAAAACTGCATAAAAAGAGAGACGACAAAGACGTAAGGAAATTTAGTTTCCCAAATAGGGCAATTGATCAGTGGAATGCACTACCGAAGGAAATAGTGTGTGCCAAAACAATTCATAAATTTAAGGATATGTACGATAAATATGGTTTAAGACACGGGACAGTACGAGCTTGACTCATTCCTGTAAAGATACAATTGGGTAAGAACAATTAGGTAAGAACAAACATATACTTGTACACAGAACAGGCGAAACTTGGAATGTGACATCCGTAGACAGTCAGGCAGCAAGATTTTCTCATAGCGAATTTATAGCCGATCGAAAGTTAGGTTAGGTCACTTTGGGCAGGGTTTGGCCTGATTAGGTAATTTTTGGTTGGGTTGGATTCAGATCGACTAGATATAGACGGATTAGGTTAGATTGCTTTAGAATAGGTCGGTTTTGATAGGTTTTGGGTTGGGTTCTATTGGGTTGGGTTAGGCTGGGTTAGGTTCGGTTGGATTAGGTCATTTGAGGCTTGACTGGGTTTCGTTAGGTCGGGTATGGTATGGTTAAGTGAGACTGGGTAGGATTAAGCAGGGTTAGATGCGGTTAGGCTGCGTCAGAATTAGTTGGCTTAGGAAGGGAGGTTACGTGAGATAGTGAGGTTAAATACAATTAGACTGGGTTAGGTGAGGTTAAGTTAGATTAGTTTGGGTTATTTTAGGTTGAATTAGGTCACTCGAGGTTAGTCCAGGTTCAGTTCGAGCAAATATGGATAGGTTAGGCGAGACTGGCCTAAAATAAGATTCAGAAAACGTTATAAACACAACCCCCTCCTCCCATCTGATTCTGTGACCTACGTTTTGGCTTCAGTCTTTCTCTCCCTATTTCACTCTCTCGTAAAAGTCTTGGTCCCTGTCGAAACGCCTAAATTTACTGCATTGTCAAAGTGGTTTATGCATTGCGGTCTTTTGTTGGTCAGTCCTTCCAAAGTCAAGTATAGCGGAGGTGGACGTGGTTTTGTGTGTGTGTGTGTGTGTGTGTGTGTGTGTGTGTGTGTGAGTGCGTGTAGTTGTGTGTGTGTGTGTGTGTGTGTGTGTGTGTGTGTGTGTGTGTGTGTGTGTGTGTGTGTGTGTGTGTGTGTGTGTGTGTGTGCTTCGTGTTCCATGTATTTTCTGTATCTTGTGTTCCGATTTAAGTCTGTTTTATATATTTTGTTTGTGCTTTGTGTTACTGCAGATTTATGTGCTTGAATTGAGAGGTATATGAGGGAGAGGACGTGAGTTGGGGGGAGGGTAGTCAAATGGTGGGTGACAGAGCGACTTGGAGGCGTTTAGTCTGCGGCCACCATTTGCGGGATTAGGGCGTTGGGCTATAGACAGATAGATAGATAGATGTTTCGTGTGACTGAAGGTGAACTGCTTAAGAGCAGTACCTTTTATAGTAACGATTATTTCTTCCTGAATACAGCAAATGTTTTTAGTTTATTTCGCTCTCTGGACGATTGTATAAGACCTTCTTGGAAAGTACTAGAATTACAAAGATTGCAGTCGATACAGTCTTATGCGTGATGAGTGGTATGTGTGGTGTGGTGTAGTATGGTGTGTGGTATGGGTGTGGTATGGTGTGGTGCTGCGCAGTGTAGTGTGGTGTGACCAAGGTGAGAGGTATGGTGTGATGTGGGTGGGGTGAGCGGTGAGGTGTGATGTTGTTTGGTGCAATGTGTTGTGTTGTGTTGTGGTATGTTGTTCTGTGTTGTGGTGTGGTACAATGACATGCGGTTTGGTGCAGTGTGGTGCGTTGCGGTGTGGTGTTTTGAGGTGTGACGTGGTTTGATTTGGTGTGGTTTGGTGTTTGGTGTGATGTGGTGTTGTACAGTGTGGTATGGTTCAGCGTAGTGTGGCGCAGTGTGGAGTGGTGTGGTGTGACGCGGTGCAGTGCAGTGTGGTGCGGTTCGGTGTGGTGTGACGCGGTGCAGTGCAGTGTGGTGCGGTTCGGTGTGGTGTGGTGTGGTTTGTAGAGTATGATGTGATATGGCTTGGTGTGGTGTGGCTTGGTGCGTTATTGTATGGTGCTGAGCAGTGTTTTATGGTGTAGTCAGCCTGGTGTGATGTAGTGCACAGTGGCGTGTTGTAGTGTAGTGTGGTGTGGTGTGCTGTAACGGAGCGTGGTGTAGGTCAGTGTGTTGTATTGTGGTGTCGTGAGGTGGTGTGAGGTGTGAGGTATTGTCAGGCGTGTTGAAGTGTGGTGTGGTGAGGAGTGGTGTGGGTTAGTTTGATGTGATGTCGCGTGATGTGGTGTGGTGCACTGTGGTACAATGGCGTGTGGTGTGGTGTGGTGTGGTGTGTGATGAGTGTGGTGTGATGCGGGTGGTATGAGCGGTGTATTGTGGTAGGATGCTGTGTGGTGTGGTGAGGCGCTGGGGTGAGTTTAGTGATGTGGTACTGTGCTGAGGCGAGCTTATCCTAGTGGCGTGGTGCCGTGTGGTGTGAGGCAGTGTAGTGTGATGTTCTGTGACAGTCTGGTGTAGTGGTGTGATGTGTGGTGCAGTACGATGTGGTGTGGTGTGGTTTGCTGTGGTGTGGTGGGATGCTGTGGTGTGGAGGTGTGAGGGTATGTGGGAGCCAGCAGGTGTCCACTGTCGCGCGGGACACCAACGGGTTCACCCCCACACTTTACGTTTAAAATAATCCTCCACCCAGCCTTGGTCACGTTCAGGGTTCACACACCCCTGAATACAAATACCTTCCTCAAACTTCACAAATCAACATACATACCACACACACAAATACAATATCTACATTTAAACTTAACTAATCTATCTATCTATATACCTAGGCTGCTTCCCCCACACAAAGGGAGGTAGCCGAGACAGGACGACACACTCCCAATTTACTCATCCAAACACACTCAATTATTCGTATCTTAGACCCAAGGGGGAGAAGGGACAGATCCTCACTGGATGAACATGTTTACATTTTTAAAGCTCTTAGTGATCTAAAATACCCTCCATATTTTATCCACAGAACTAGAAAGAGTGTCACTAAAATACACATGAGTAAATACAAAAAAGAAAAACCTGAGAAAAGAATAATAGTACTCCCACCCTGTGTAGCGGACACTGTTTCTCCCTGTATGAATATGGCAGGAATACAGGTAGTCAGAGCAGGAAATACGATTGTGGGCAAGTTAGTCAGAAAACTAACAAATACGTAAAAAACAAAGCAGGTGTGTATAAAATTCCGTGCAAAGATTGCGAAAAGGTACCGTACATGTGGGAGAGACTTTTAGGGGGTTGATAAAAGGTTAAAGGAAAATAAATATGATAGGAGAGTTTTTTATCTCAACAATGCTACTGTACAACATGGCTTTGATACCGAACATGGAACACTGGAATAAGGCAAAGTTTGTACTACATGAGAGTAATATAACTAAACGTAATGTGTCGAGTCTGCCCATATTGCTGATAGAATAATTTTAATCAGAATAGAGGATTTTATTCACTTGCCAAACCTTAAGCCCACCATTTAACTAGCGGAAGAGCTAAAATAGGGTAGTTAGTTCTGGTTGTTCAAGAGCATCACGTCAGTATCTTGGAGCTATGAGGCTTGCTGAAGTCGCTGAATGTAAAAATTATATGCCAATCCTGAAGCTCGTCTTGGCGAAATCATAGCTCTCTGTACAGGTTAAGAACTAGACTCACGCTCTTATATCATTTATGACTCAAAATTAGTCCAAGCATAACTTCCTGATTTTTGGCACACTCTCCACGGGGTAGCCTGTACATGTGAGTGAGGGGAGAACCTATGAATATATGCATCTGGTGGAGAGAGGACATAGGGTATAGAACCATGTGAGAAATTCGGGGCGATAAATGTATTACGAAGAACGAGCTCCAACATTTTACGTCTTTCGTTTCGCTACTGGTTTCACCGTCCAACTATTTTCTGTCACTGAACATGTGTGTCACGTTCTGGCAATTCTAACTAACCTAGAATATCCTGCCTCGTTTTTTCCCTCCCTCTCTCTCTCTCTCTCTCTTTCTCCTGGGAGTTGCCTGTATGTCTGTCCAACTACCTCTCTAAATGCTGCAGACCACTGCCGTCGTATTATAAGTTGTTTTAGTGATGTCGTAGCATATCTACTTTAGTGATTTACTCTGCACATCACACCTCAACTGCATTAATATATACTACTAATGCAATTGTGTTGATATTAAAGCAACACAAATAACAAAGAAGATAATGTCATAGTGTAGCGGGCCAAACAGATCACCAAGAAACGTGTGCTACAAAGCTGGAGTGCCATTTAGAGTACGGTCTCGTGTGTGTGTGTGTGTGTGTGTGTGTGTGTGTGTGTGTGAAACCCTTTCATATCTAAAAGTCTCTTCAAAGCTGAAAGTCTCTTCAAAGCAATCATATGGAGACAGTAAGAGTGAAATAAAAGAAAAAATGTCATCTCACAGGAGAGGTAAAATCCTTTCAGGCCGGAGTGCTTAAAAAGGACGCGATAGCATCTCAAGGAAAGGTTGTGTCTGTCTGTCTCATTAACGTTTTGGGATGCGAGGTACTTCATTCCCGGCGACATGAGCGAGGCCACACCACACCATTCAAAGCCACTCTCTCTTACCACATGACGCCAAAGGCATAATCAATGGGTCTTGAAGCTCCAGCATCTATTATATTTGTATCCAGTTAATTTATTTTTACTAACTCCAAACGATATGGTTCAGTTTGGGAGAGAGTTTTCAAGAGGGGTTTGATACTCGTATAACCTTCATTAACACCTCCCCCAGAAAAAAAAAAGTCCAACGGTATTCTCAGTTGGATAAAATCGTCTGCAAATAGAAAGAAATACCTAAAAAACTGTGAGTAGTCTGATGGAATTTATAATTACGAAATCTGTGTAAGTTGCGGCGATCTATCCTTGGAATGTTATGACTTGTCTCAGGTAAAAATAATCACCTGATGTTAATTTGAATACAATAGTTGTGTCCATACCAGCTTAAGGATAATCGAAAGTTACCAACGATTATACTGACAGACTTCTCAGAGCTGAATAACCTTGTATTAGCCTGACTAAAATACCCAGATGCATCCACGGCAGCGATGTGGTTAATATTCTTAGAGGCTGATCAGAATATAACAGATTTGATACTGTGCTGGAAATAACAGTCTACCTTTCAGCTTGACGAATTATTTAGCGTTTCTTTCTGTTGTTCAGGGAACTGTGAATATATAGAGGTTTTTGTCTGACACCTCATCCAGTGAAATGTGATCGGAACCAAAAAGCTCCTTCATCTCTGTCCCTATTCATCAACCACTCGTCCACCTCTCCGTCCTATACTACCCATCTGTTTTCATCATCCTTGATCTAGATTAACCTTTCTTCTCCTCGCAACTACTCCACTCTACATCTTCCCTTGTGTATTCCCTACATGTTCTATCCACGATCGTCTTGGCCTTCCTCTCTTCTTCCAACCATTACACTCTCATACATACTTCTCTTTGTGCTGTACTATCTCACATTGTTTGTTCACCCAGTTCTTTGCCAACTTTTCATTCATCTTTCTTCACTCACATGCTCTCTCCTTCATGTACTCCTTGGCTTTTCTTTCCATCCACGTTGTTATTGGCCTACCTATTTTTTGTCCTTTATACTTCATCACTCATATGCACCTTCCCTCACGGACTTTTTGTCTGTCCACCACCTCATTATTTATAATCTGTCTCTCCTCCCAACTATCTATCCCACAGCAGAACATCTATTCCACCAAAGTCAATGGAGGGTAATGTTATCACTGGTGTCCGTCCGTAGAGTTGGGACGGTTGGACGGGCGCAGAGATTTAGTTTCTGGAGCAAATCTCAGAAAGTATTAAATGCAGTCATGAACTTTCATTATCGAACACTGTCACTTCAGTTTGTTCTTTGCCTCCGTCCCCTTTCTCTCTGTTATCCCACTTTCATATATATTTCTTATGTACTCCCTCACTTCTATCCTTCCACCTTGCTCTTGGTCCACCTCTCTTTCCACGCCAATCTCTTACTCCCCATTACCTTCCTCTGACCAAACCACATCAGTGTTGCTGAAAGTAAAGGAAGAAAAACTGAACTGCTGCAGCCAGATTGTGTGTGCGCGGGGAAGGATACGTCTGTGTGTGTGTGTGTGTGTGTGTGTGTGTGTGTGTGTGTGTGTGTGTGTGTGTGTGTGTGTGTGTGTGTGTGTGTGTGTGTGTGTGTGTGTGTGTGTGTGCGCTTCGTGTTCCATGTGTTTTCTGTAACTGTTGCTCCGTTTTTCGTCTGTTTTATATATTTTGTTTGTGCTTTGTGTTACTGCAGCTTTATATGCTTGTATGTCTCGTGTGACTAAAGGTGAACTGCTTAAGAACAGTTCCTTTTATAGATACGATTGCTTCTTCATGAATACAGCAAATGTTTTCAGTTTATTTCGCTCTGTGGACGATTATATAAGAGCGTCGTGGAAAATACTGGAATTAGAAAAACTGCAGTAGATACAGCCTTGTTTACCAGATATCCTGCCCAAGTTTCATTAGCAGATACGTTGTCCAAGTTGAATAAAATCGTCTGAAGTAAGAATAAGCTTGAAGAGACGTTGCTGTACTGAAAGTCATTGGATATGCCTTGTTTTATGTCTTTTCGTATGTGGCTGCGAGATAACAGACTCAGGTTCAGTCTTTTATGGCAAGCGTTAATAGATATCTCAGTGCTTTCTTTAATATGGAGGTTAATATATCACTGGAATGTTTCTAAAGCTTTCCGCCTCCTCTCAAGTAAAGATGTTTACTGTGTATTACACTCTTCCAATTGGTAACATCACTGGTGTGTTTACAGATCCCCATCTCTCACGCTAGGGTGTACTCTCGTGTCTGTTACATGGGTGTCTATTACACACGTCCTATTGGTAATCTGTTGATGGTATGTTTTTCAAAGCCTCCCACCTGTCACTCGTGCAACGGTGTTTATTATCTATTACACTCCTCTTATTAGTGATGTGTCAAGAGCATGTTTTTAGATTCCGACCTCCCTCGTGCAAGGCTTTTTACTGATGATTACACGGAAGTGAACATAAGAACATAAGAAGAGAGGATAACTGCAGTAGGCCGGTTGGCCCATGCTAGGCAGCTCCTAGAAGAGTAACTGAACTACTAGAATGAGATAAGGATAGCAAAGAAGAAGGCTCTCCCCCGCCCTCCAAACCCTCCAGCCGAAGCCGGCAGGAAAAAGTCAGAAAGAACACCACGCCGTATAGAAAAACTGGCGTGGACATTTTACAGGAAAGTGTGAAAGGAGAATAGAGACTATCATAGTGGGTGTGAAAGGAAGCTTGGACATTGTTGGAAGGACACAAGTCAAGAGTGAGAGCAGTGGAAATGAGTTATTTAAGAGGAGCCTGTGGAGTCACGTGGAGAGACAGGCTGACGAATGAAGATATAAAGGAGCGTTGTGGTGTTGATGTGGATGTGATAGGAAGCGTTATGAGGAACACACTGAGGTGGTTTGGCTATGTGGAGAGGATGAAGGATGAAAGACTGACGAAGAGAGTGTATGTGAGTGAGGTGGAGGGGGGGAGACGGAGGCCGAGGATGAGATGGAGTGATGGGGTGGAGAGGTATATGAGAGAGGGGGTGTGTGAGTTGGGAGCAGGGCAGTGAAATGGCGGGGGACAGGGCGACTTGGAGGCGATTTGTCTGTGGCCACCCCAAACGGGATTGAGGCGTCTGGCAATAGATAGATAGATAGACACACACCATATTGGGAGTCGTACACGTCCTCTCTGATTATACGATGACAACTCTCTCAAATCATGCATGGTCTTCTCATAGCCTTCATCAGCCTCTGAACCACGTAGTCTCGTCTGCTTATGCTTGCACTCCTCATAGTCCTAATCAGACCTCAGAGCTACCTATCCAAGCCGTATATTACTGTTATCCTGTGTTCTTTTTATCGTTCTTCTTTTTTTCACTTTTTCTGGCCCCATTCATGCCATTCTGCGTTTTGTTTCAGTCATTTGCTCTCTTTATCTCATACTCTGTTTTTTTTTGGTTTTACTCTCTGCTCTTTTTCTCTTCTCCTACCTCTTTATCTCTCGTATCCCTGCCACGGTTCGCCAATTAAATATTTCACGGTTTATTATGCAGATACGAGGCTGTAAGTAATGACCAGGCAAGATGATAGATTGAAGCCGTTGCGAATCAAACAGACATATATGGTAAAATGTCAGACACAGACTTACACATGCACTTCTAAACTGAACTGGAGTAAAGATATATATATATATACATAGAGAGAGAGAGAGAGAGAGAGAGAGAGAGAGAGAGAGACAGAGTATAAATTTTTCTTTACAGAACACAACTCACACACCGTAAACACACAGACACAGACACACAGACACACACACAGACACACAGATACACACACTAGACACACACACACACACAGATACACACACACACCACCTTCTACTTGTACACAGAACCGGCGAAACTTGGACTGTTACACCCGTAGACTTTCAGAGAGCATAATTTCTTATATAGCGATTTTATGGGCGACCGAAAGTTAGGTTAGGTCACTTTGGGCAGGGTTTGGTCTGATTAGATAATTTTTGGTTGGGTTGGGTTCAGATCGACTAGATATAGACGGATTAGGTTAGATTGCTTTAGAATAGCTCGGTTTTGATATATTTTGGGTTGGGTTCTATTGGGTTGGGTTAGCCTGGGTTAGGTTTCGGTTGGATTTGGTCATTTGAGGCTTGAATGGGTTTCATTAGGTCGGGTATGGTATGGTTAAGTGAGACTGGGTAGGATTAGGCAGGGTTAGATGCAGTTAGGCTGCGTCAGAATTAGTTAGTTTAGGTATGGGGAGGTTACGTGAGATAGTGAGGTTAAATACAATTAGACTGGGTTAGGTGAGGTTAAGTTAATTTAGTTTGGGTTATTTTAGGTTGAATTAGGTCACTCGAGGTTAGGCCAGGTTCAGTTCGAGCAAATATGGATAAGTTAGGCGAGACTGGCCTAAAATAAGATTCAGAAAACGTTATAAACACAACCCCCTCCTCCCATCTGATTCTGTGACCTACGTTTTGGCTTCAGTCTTTCTCTCCCTATTTCACTCTCTCGTAAAAGTCTTGGTCCCTGTCGAAACGCCTAAATTTACTGCATTGTCAAAGTGGTTTATGCATTGCGGTCTTTTGTTGGTCGGTCCTTCCAAAGTCAAGTATCGCACGAGGTGGACGTGGTTGTGTGTGTGTGTGTGTGTGTGTGTGTGTGTGTGTGTGTGTGTGTGTGTGTGTGTGCGCACGCGCTTCAAGCTGTGTGTACTTGAGTAATGCCCACATGCACACACAAAGGCCAGGACAGTAGTGTGTGTGTGTGTGTGTGTGTGTGTGTGTGTGTGTGTGTGTGTGCAAACGTGTGTACTTGACTGATATCCACATGCATACACACAAAGGCCAGGACACACAGAATAGCTGTTTATGTGTGTGGGTTTATGAATAGACTACACTTACACTCAGGCCAGGACAGACATAGGGTAGTGTGTGTGTGCGTATGTGTTTGTATGTGTTAACAGAATACACATACAGAGTACCATGTGTGTGAACAGAATATGTAGAGTAGCATGTGTGTGTGTGTACGTGTGAATAGAATACACATGTAGACGTGTGTGCTACCCACACTGACACCCCCTAATTCTTTCAGCCAGGATTGGAGACGTAGCGTGTATATGTCAGGACTCGATATTATAATTACAAATCATAATAGATAGCATGATGGATAGATAGATAGACAGATAGATAGACAGACAAATAGAAGCAGCAAGTACGTGTGGACATTCAAGTGCATATACATACATACCAGTTCTCACAAACCACTTACTAAAGTCAGTCAATAATATCTTTACAAACACTCACGACGCAGTGGCAAGCGACACAGGTTTCATAGCACCCTTTTTTTTTTTTTAGGGATTTATGTGTATTAAGCCTTAAGGATTCTTTAGTATGTTGCGTTTATTGTTTTGATATAGACACAATTTCCATTAGTAACCTTCAGAATGACACCAAGGTGTAATGTACAAAATAATTCGCTATGGAAAACGTGTTAGGAAATCTCAAGAGTCACATATAATATGGGCCAAAACCTTATGACATCTAACCTTCAATCCGATGACCTAACAGTAATGAGGGGGAAGTGAAGACTAAAGCTCACCCTTTCAATTAGGAAAGTATGCTTCCTAAATGAATAAAATTGCTTGTCGGTATCCACACTATAATGAACCCCTTCAATACGATGTCTACTAGATTTAATTATTGCAACTACCACGAGATTTTATTCAACTTATGACATCTCAAAACTCTTCACCTTAAGTGGAACTGCCGAGACAGACAAAGAGACAGACGGAAGCAGAGACTAACAGAGAGACAGAGGCACAGGCAGAGGAAGATTTAGAGAGAGAGAGATTGGATCAGTTACAAGGACAGGGAAAACTGAGGAGAGGAAATCAGGTAAGGAGAAGGGTAGAAAGACCGAGAGAGAGACTGAGACAGAGAGAAGGAGGCAGAGACAGATAACATGATGCAGAGGTGAGTGCATGCAACTGAATGAGGTAAACGTGAGAGGATGCTGGGTTTGGAAGTGGAGGAAATGGAACGATTCTTTCAGTCCAAAATGGAAGAGGCTGAAAGAGTGCGCACATATTCATTCACGCAAACACTGATACAAGCACTGATCAGCGCATGCACGCACAGTAATACACGCAGGCACTGATACACACAGGCACTGATACACTATCTATCTATCCATCTATATACCTAGGCTGCTTCCCCCAAGGTGTATGGTCTCAATTAATTATGGTTTATTAGAGCCAGGACAATAAAGTAATTAACTTAGTATTCAATATGTATTCGTATATAGTTATTCAATAAATCGCTCTTCAGCTACCCTAAGGTATTCTTCCATACAACAATATAAACAAATAATTCAATCCCTCTAATATTATGCTACATATAAAAAAATTCAGGAGAGAAAATTAATCTGCTTATGACTGTACAATGAATGTGAATATGATCATTTGTATTAAGGTATGTGTATCATCAATGCAAGTATGCATTTGTGTGTGTGTGCATGTGTGTGTGCATGCATGTATTGTGAATACAGGCATGCGTGCATGCAAGTGTACGTGTGTGCATATATTGTGAATGTACAGTGAGCAACAGTAGTAGTGTTGCGGTTTTGTCCGAAGATTAAATGTAACTCGTGAAACATTATGAACCGTCTGTATGACAGACGGCCGAATGTATCAGACGCTTAGCCCGTTAGCTTATGTTTTCACCAAATTTCACGACACGATTATTGTTGCTTACTGTAGTGTGAATGTTTGTTTTGGTGAGTGTTCTTGCCTACATACTTATTTGTGTTGGGTTTCCTTGTCTTTTTTATTTATTAAATACTTTTGAAATAGCCAAAACAGAGAGCAGCAACCCAAGAGTGTTGCAAATCAGGTGCCTTTTACGAGAGTTTTTCTCTCAAAAGGCTCAGCCAATGAAATATTCACGTTTTTTATTATTCTTAATCTATGCATGTTTTTGGCTAAATAAAACATTTTCAGTTTCAGTGAGCAGATACAGGAAGGTGGTTCGAAACAGCTCTTAAAAACATCCACACACAGCTGGGCCAGGCTGTTTCCTGCAGTCTCATATTTATAAACTCGTTCACAGAATGCTACGCATGGTACTAATAAATGAATATTAAAGATTCTGAATATTACATATGAATATAAGCATTGCGTATCGGCCACGCGTAACAAACCATATTGAAGGAGTTCACCTGAAACAGTGGAGGCAACAACACAAACAAATTAAGCTGAACGTCATCGTACCGAAAGGATTTAATGTCAGGGAAATGTAATAATGCACTTAGAATATTAGGACTACGCGTCACAATATATCCTCAATCAAGTGGATTACACATGGAATACTAACACACAGTACCGTGAAAGGCCTTAATCCCGTCACTACGATGATCTCTATTCATTTTATGCTGGCTAACTCCGGATAATTTTATTCAGAAGAGTTCTCATATTCAGGGTGTTGTATTCTACCTCAATTACCCCACTACCTACGATGGCAATATATACATCAGCCTCTAATGGAGGTGACGTCTCGTGTTTATCTTACCTACGCTACTGACTGATATTCTTCGGCTTAGGGGAGGCAATTTCCATAACCTCTTCCCAATGATGACGTCCTTCATATTTTACTTGTTATTCACACATGATTATACTTTAGGTTTGGGCAGCTCTCACGTAGAAAAGGTGTTAAATTCGGTCTGGCTCTCTCCTGTAGACTTTATTCGGCTTGCTAAGAACTAGTTGATTCCAAGAACTTAACCGCACTCCCTGCTCCTCAAGTGCTCCTTCCCCTCCTCAGCAAACTCCTTAGCATCACTTCTTCCCTTCCCTCAGTTCACCTCCCATTCCTCCTAACTCCCCTTTCCTCTCTCCACTAGCTCTTCTTTCCTCCTTCCACTCAAACCATTTCCCTTCCTCCTCCTACCATCACCAAAGACGACTGTGAAGCCAACCAAAAGGGCCAAAGTAAGTTAATAAAGGGGAGTGAGTGTTAACTGACAGAATTACCATCATATTAGGCTAACTCTCTTGCCCAAATACATGGGACGGGAGGGATCCAGAGACAGGAACAGGATAGTAAAAGTTAGGAAATCTATCAACAGAGTCCCTTCAAAATCTGCCTATTTTCAGGAAACATTTCGTTTGGTAATTTTCTTTCGATGGGGAGTGAAATGGATGATGATGATGATGATGATGAGGAGGAGGAGGAGGAAAACAGAAACGAAAATAAAGAAGATGAAGGGAAACAAAAAAGGACAAAGAAGAAGAAATTAGAACGAAGAAAAAGCAAATGCGAAGAAAAAGAGGAAATGAGACATAAGGAAAACAAAGAAAAAAGAAGAAAGACGAAAGAAAAAAGAAAGAATGAAGAATATAGGAGAAAGATGAACGAAGAAATGAAAGAAAGGAGAAAAGAATGAAGAATAGAGAGAAATGAGAAGAAAAAGAAGGTAAGGAAGATGAATGAAGGAAAAGGAAGAAAGGACGACGAAAGGAGAGAAAAAAGAAGAAAGGAGGGAAGAAAGGGGAGGTAAGGAAGAAGAATGATGGAGCAGGAAGAAAAAGGAAAGAACATGAGAGAAGGAGAGAAAAAATAAATGACAGAAGGAAGGAGACAACGGAAGGAAGGAGAAGAAAAAAATGGAGAGAAGAGGAACGAAAGGAGAAAGAATGGAGAAGAAACAGGAAGCCAAAAAGAAAGAGGAAAGAAGAGGAGAAGAAAGTAGGAGAAAATAAAAGGAAATGAGATGAATGAAAAAGAGAAAGGAAAAAAAAAGAAATAAAAGACGGAAGGAGAGGAAGAGAAGGAAGGTCAGGAAGATTAGGAAGAGGATGAGGAAGAACAGGAGGAAGAAGAGGAGGAAGGAGAGGCAGAAGGAGGAAGAAAAGAAGGAAGAGGTGTAAGATGAGGAAGAATAGAAGGAAGACGTGGAGGAAAAGGAACAGGATGAAGGAGAAGAGGAGGAAATGGAAGAGGTAAAAGCAGAGGAGGAAGGAAAGGAAAAGGAGGAAGAGGATGACGAGAAACGAGGAGGAGAAAAAAAATGGAAGAGGGGGAAGAGAAAGAGGAGGAGGAAGGACGAAATGAAGGAAGAGAAAAGGGAGAGGAAAAGGAAGAGAAAAGGGAGAGGAAAAGGATGAGGAAGAACAAGAGGAAGAGGAACAGGAAGACGAACAAATGGAAAGGGAAGAGAAAGATGGGGTAGAGGAAATGAAAGAGGAAGAGGAAAGGGAAGAGGAAGAAGAGGAAGGAGAAAGAGTAAGAGGAACAGAAAGACCGAGGAAAAAATGGAAGCAGAAGAGGATGAGACAGAGGGAGAAGGGGAAGAGGGAGTAGAAAGATGAAGAGGAGGAAGAACAGGTAGAGGAAGAAAAGGAAGAGGAAGAGGAAAAGGAAGAAGAGGAAGAGGGAGAAGAGGAAGAGGAAGAAGAAGAGGAAGAGGGAGAAGAGGAAGAGGGAGAAGAGGAAGAGGGGGAACAGAAAGAGGAGAAGAGGAAGAAACAGGAAGAGATGGAAGAGGAAGATGAGGAAGAGGAAGAAGACCAAGAAGAGGAAGAAAGTGAATATAAGGGAGGGGGAAGAAAATATATAAAATCCAGCTAATCATTTCTAAACTGTCATTATCACATTTAGAAAATAACACGACACAAGCCGGCAGGTAGGCTAGGGAAGCGTTTACTATCGTAAATGATGATTTAACTGTACAGCAATAATAATAATAATACCTCCCCTATTCCATAGAACATCCAGATAATAACGACATGATGAATGCAATCAGTTTAAACCGGTAAGGAAGTTACAGTAAGAGGTAATTATCAAGAAGCGTGAGCTTACAAAATGTAGGACGATCAAAATGGCTGACCTTGCCGGTGGTGTCGGGGTGGCGGCCGGGCAGTTCACCTTAGAGTCTTCAGGACCTCAGTCAGGCCCCGTCTCTTCACACCAGAGCGAGGCCATCAGGTCCACAGTCACTCTTGTTCTCGAAGTTCACGACAAGACGCATATCACACACAAATTAAAGAATACCTTCTTCCGCGACGCCACCTGCGGGAAGAGACGGGAACTAGTTTTTTGGTTGGAGCAGGGTAGGTGGCACGTGGTGGGCAACGCAGGTGTGCCAACCGTCTCGTGTCACAAGTCAGTAACCTCACCTGCAACAATCCAACGTGCTACGTAATCCACAAGCATCAAACACAACCACACAGGCTACTGACTAATCTATCTGCATTTCGGGATTAATACAAAGTGGTTCTGAGAGTTTCACAAGCCTAGACAACTAATATTAGAAAATAAAATTAAATATCACCTCTCAATCACTGAGTGCATCGGAAGCATTGGTACACTTGATGCTACAGACATGCGCGATGCACAAGCTCAACTGAAGTTGCTACCGATCAGATTTACAGCAAGACTAATAACAGTCAATAAGCCACTTTTTACCGTTCAGTTATGTATAGTTTTTAGCTATATTTAATTATAACACGATGAGTTTGTTAAGAAAAGATGATAAGAATTACTGGAATACAATATTTAATCGCACTAAACAACAGCACTTGTTCATTCCGCCTTTGAAAGAATAGACACGAGGAGGGGCAGGGGCTGGGGGGAGGTGGGGGGGCTGTTGCAGGGGAGAGAGGTTGGGGATGTCTTCGTCTTGTTTCACTATTCATAGTACAAAAGATACACCCTTAGTTATCGGGGATGTGAATGATAGAAACAGCCTCAGGACAATATGATGGAAATGAATGACAAAGAGGAAGGCGAGCTGCAGAGGTGAACTATCAGTGTGCAGATCCGAACACTGTTTAAGATAAAGAACGTCTAATTTCTATCCCGTGTGTTATTTTCCATTACGGTTCGCACTCGGTGAAATTAGGTTTGAAAATAACGCAGTTATGGTTTACACCAATTTAACAAGACATTAATGTGTTCAAGTGATACATCGATTAATGTGTGTGTGTGTGTGTGTGTGTGTGAGGAGATGGAGGGAATATGAAGGAAGGAGGGATGACGGAGAGAGGGAGAGATGCCGGTGACAGCCCCTGGCCCCATCCCCTCCCCCTCTCCTACCAGTCCCCCTCCCCCTCAATCGTGTGCTCCGGTAATGTACAGAACATACTGACCCTCCTCCTCCTTTCCTCCCCTTCCCCCTCCTTCCCTTCCCCACTTTTATTCCTCCATGTTCTACAAACTCTCCCCCCAACCCCTTCGCCCCCTCTATGTTTCCTCTCTTTTTGCCCCCACTTTCCAGTCTACCCTTCTCCTTTCCTTCCTTCTTCTGTTCTCTTCTTCCTACCTTTCACCCCACCTTCCTTCCCCAACCCCACTCCACAAACCGTCTCCCCAACCCCAAACCTTCCCCTCTCCCCCCGCCCCGCCAGGTTCATCTACATATACGCTCGATTGTCTCTGGCTGGGGTCGGGGTGGTCGTGAGTGAGTCGGGAGTTATATGGCGAGAGAGAGAGAGAGAGAGGTACACACAAGTTATCGTACGTAGTTACACGGATACACCGAACACACAGACTTTACTACCCTTTTTTTTTTTTTCCACATAACTTGGCCTTAAACTTAAATGAACAACTTACTTTTCAATTTAAGCTTAAGAATGGGAGAGCAAAGCAGATGAAAGGAGGAAAATGGAGCAAGGAGACGAGAAGAGAGAAGGGAAGAAGACAGGACAAAACATGAAAAGAAGAGGGAAAGACATGAAGAGAAAGAAGAGGAAGAGGGAGACAGAGGACTAGAAGAGAGACAGGAAGAAGAGAGACAGGAAGAAGAGAGGACAACAGAAGAAAGGAAGTTGGAATGACAAAGAGGAAAAGAAAAGGAGGGAAACAGAAGAGAAAGAGAGAAATAGCAAGGAGATAGGACAAAGGAAGAAGGAGAAGGCAGTAGAAAGAAAGAGGAAGAAGAAGAGGGGACAAGGAGCAAGCAGGGTGAGACAGGGAATGGCCAGTTCAAGTAGTTTATGGCGCAGTGAGGAGAGAGGAAGGACGAGGAAGTGGCGAAGAAGTGGATAAAAGGTGAAGGAAGAGAGAAAGAAAGGACAAGAATTATGAAAGACGAAATAAGAGAGACAGAGAGAAGAAGATGAAAGATGAAGGAAGGGATGAGGATAAGACAGAAGAAGAGGAGGGAAAGTGAAGGAAAAGAGACACAGGGAGTGAAATGAAGAGGATGAAAGGTGAGGGAAGGGTTGATGATAAAGGAGAGTAAGAGGACGGACGATGAAGGAAGACATGAGGATAAAGGAGAAGAGGGGAGGATAATGGGCGATACACTGGCTTGCATATCCAGCTCGAAATTACAAGAATCTCTCTCTCTCTCTCTCTCTCTCTCTCTCTCTCACACACACACACACACACACACACAAATTTATATACTATTCTCGGCATAAAAGTTGCATATATCCTTCAGTATTTAATCAGTCAGCATTTCACAACACACATAACTTGGTGAATCAGGTATATAATGTTTGAGATGTACTTT
Source organism: Coenobita brevimanus (assembly GCF_032717465.1). Classification (NCBI taxonomy): domain Eukaryota; kingdom Metazoa; phylum Arthropoda; class Malacostraca; order Decapoda; family Coenobitidae; genus Coenobita; species Coenobita brevimanus. The sequence continues at coordinate 591,679 of NW_027644746.1, read as the reverse complement.
TCCCAACCCTGTCCATTGCCAACACAATTAACATTATTAGGTGTCAGAGCTGCACATGTAATTGCACATTTTACACAGGTCGCATTACACCAACAACCATGCCCTTGAAAAACTTGTGATATTTGGGGGATCACACACACACACACACACACACACACACACACACACACAGAATACTACTGCTTTAATGTATATCTTCAGTATTTCCTTTTCCCTCATCCTTCCACCCTTTATGCATTTTTTCCAACTACCTTACCACTATTTTCTCCTTCATTCTTGTTGCCTACGGACGATTTTATTTATCTTCCATGACTCTTTTCTGTCTGGCTGGGTTTGATACAGCCTTCATTAACCCCTTCACTACCAAAGGCCTCTCATGTACTGAATATCATCGTGTGAAGGCAGCGAGAATACACCCAAACAACACGGCATTGTAGTGAATGGGTTGGGTGTATTCATTATCTGTACTACTTTATTTAACCTTTCATTTTTCCCTACACTTTGTCGTTCTTTTATTCTTCCCTGCATTTTGTCCTTCTTCCATTCTTCCCTTCACTTGGACGTTCTTTCATCCTTCCCTTCATTTTCATTTTTTCATTCTTCCCTATAGTCTGTCCTTGTATTTTTCCATTCATTTTGTCAATACATTCTCCCCTTCATTCATTTTCCCCTTTATTCTTTCACTCTTCCCTTCAGTACATGTCAGGGTCTCTCCCAGTAACATTCTAAGGGTTCTAACACTCACTCTTACTGAATAAAATCCCGTGAAGTCAGCTGGGGTGAAACACCGGAAATGCCCCACGTTGTTATGTTTACATCATCTCATTTCTTAACACATACTAAATTCCTTAAATTCTACCAGATTATATTCCACCATATAAGTTCAGCAGTAAAAATATTAATACATGTTGATCAAAGGTCCAGAGGGATAACAATGATTAGTATTCATTTTCTGCTAAAAAATATGGTTAAGAAATTCTTTCGGCAGAGGTCGATTCCTTTTCACCATAATACAAGCTTTGATAATCTGGTTCACTGGGAGGGAATATCTGATGTCGTTATTTATCACAACACTTTTAAAAATATCTTGAAACAGAAATGTGGTGTAATGTGTGAAAATTCACTTGATCTA